>NW_024081159.1:0-190000 GCF_003009895.1 Hyaena hyaena
AAAAACTGAGGATGATGAATGTGGGGGGAGGGGGGGATGGGCATGGAGGAGGACACTTGTGGGGATGAGCACTGAGTGTTATGTGGAAACTAATTTGACAATAAACTATTTGTAAAAAAAAAAAATAGAAAGCCATACCAAAGTGTCCTGCTAGAAAAAGGAATGATTTTCAAATGGGAGAATTCCAGAGATAATTATAATAAATGTTTTGGAGGGAAAGCATACAAAACACATCTCCTATCATACCTGACAAATGAAAAAATTAGTTTTAATACTGTATTTGGATGCAACTATAATTTTGCCTTTATCAATGTGTAATATTTAATTAGTTTATGCATAAGATATTAAAATATATTCTTTCAGTTTGCTTTGTTCCATGCATTTTTTTTTTATTTTAGTCTTTCTTTTATTAATGCATCCAAATAGACCATTTACTATGTAGAAAGACCTTCCCAATTCTGGGTAAACAAGGGTAAATGATAATACCTTTATATTCTAATTGTCATTGAGATATTTGGTGATATAACACATTATCTTAGTATATGAGGAAACTGAGCATGATAGTAACACCTTGATAAGTACTTTGAAGAATATCAATGAATTTTACATGATCCCATAAGTCAAATACAGATTTTTGTTTATTAGTATGTGTAATAGTATGGTACTTAGAGATACAAAGACTTGATACCATAATAGATAGCAATACTTTCCAAATTGACAGTCAACGCAATTCTAAGTTCTTAGATAAACTCTGAGACATTTGCACAAGCAGGAGGGTACAAATATGTCTCCAACAGTATTATTGAATTAATTAGTAAAGGACTATGAAATTAAGAGATGAATTAGGACATAGTGAAACCATTGAAAGTAGTATCCATACCATACTACTGAAATTTATGTGCCTGAATTAGCACTAAGTGTATCTACATGGAGAAGTCTCAAAAACTCAACAACTGATTAGGAAAAACAGCAAGTAGATAAACTATAATACTATTAATGTTAATTTAGAAATCACCCTAAACAATAATGTATGAGTTATTTACTGTGTATTTGTTTTCATACATTACATTTGTTGTTTTGATATAAATAAGCATATAAAAATTTATTGAGGGGCACCTGGGTGGCTCAGCCAGTTGAGGATTCAGCTCTTGATTTGGGCTTAGGTCATGATCTTATGTTTGTGAGATCGAGCCTCAGGATGGGCTATACACTGGGCATGGAACCTGCTTAAGATTCTCTCTCTCCCTTTCCCTCTGCCCTGGCCCTCCCTCTCTCAAAAAAAAAAAAAAAAAAAGAGAAAAATTCACTACAACTTCATAGAATATACATTCTGGAGTGAGATATCAATGGGTCTCTAGGAATTGGGGATGGTGGAGTGATCTTGTTTCCACAAATTACTGATTTGCCAAAAAATAATAATTGCAGCAAAATATTTTAAAATGTGATTAATTGGATTTTATTTATGGATTATATACTTCTATATACTTCTATATACTGTTTAAATATATGTGATAACATCATTACACAAAAGGTAGGTAGAAAATAAAGAGGAAGGAAATGCAGACAAATATTTTATTTTACTTTTTCTGGGAAAGGGAGTAGCTAGGCTAGCATAGAGTAACAGGTGAGCATAGACAGGACAGACTTCATATGTCGTGTTGCATGTTTATTCACCAAACAGGAAATAGGACAATAGGGAAAGTGTGCTAGCTATGTTTGCCATAATTTGAAAAGTGAATAATTAAACAGGAAGGCACCTATATAACACACAGATTTTCTAACTAGTGACATATGGAAGACTAGTACCCAAGAGAGGTGCTCTGAAAAGTGTCCCTGCCCAATTAGTTTGAGAAATTCTATAAACTATTAGTGCATAGTATTAGTGCATCTTTCACACTGGCAGATAGCATTAAGGAATTTTAGAGATCAAGAATATTTATTAGTGTATTAAGGACTGTGCTGTAAAGATGCCCTTTAGCTTTTTTCTAGGTTAAGTCAAGAAATAAAAGATTTCAGGGCGCGTGGGTGCTTAGTCGGTTAAGTGTCCGACTTTCGCTTAGGTCATGATCCGCGGTTCGTGGGTTCGAGCCCCGCGTCGGGCTCTGTGCTGACTGCCAGCTCAGAGCCTGGAGCCTGTTTCAGAGTCTGTGACTCCCTCTCTCTCTGACCCTCCCCTGCTCACGCTGTCTCTCTCTCTCTCTCCTAGAAATAAATAAAACATAAAAAAAATTTAAAAAATAAATAAAAGGTTTCATCATTTAGGACTGTTCTCAGTTCTGTAGATGCTGAGTTCTTTCATATTGTATCATTTTGTACAAGATGTCCTGCTTATATTGTCTTCCTGATTTGTGACCAAGTAAATTTTTACTTGTTGTTAAACACTGAACCCAACTTCCCTTTCTCTGGTCTCTCCTTTTTTTTTTTTTTTTTGTGCCAGGTTAGCCATTCTGTCCTCTCATAACATTTGGTGATCTATAAATAATTATCGCAGAGTATTTTCATTGTCTGTGGTCTTCAGTTCTATTCATTTGACTTATAATCCTAGTATATTTAGAACTGTTTTTATTCATTTTTCTTCATCCTGATGATATAGTACAGTCTTGCATACACCTCAGGCATCAGTAAATGTTTTTGTATGAATTGGTAAATGGCTTTGGATGTTTCTGAGTGAAGGGGGTAGATGAAGCATTTGAAGGAGAGCTCATTACATGAGGAGAGTGTCTCAAGGGAAAGGAGAAGCAGCCCCAGGGAGGGATTTTAATCAAGTCTATCTTTCACGTAATTTACAAGGAGAGAAGAGGCAGTGACAAAGATTTAAAGGATATAGACTAAGAACATTACAAGATAGATTGCTGTTATAAAGAGCAAGATTGAAAAAGCCTGCAGAAGAAAAAGGTAAAAGTTATAACATCTTGCGGAGAAGTAGAATAGAATAATGACCAGAGGGAGGTCATTGTATTTGACAACAAAGAAGTTATTGCTGATTTTATAGAGAGTATTTTTGGGAACATACTGAAGATGAAAGCCAAATGTCTAAGCATTGAGAAATGAAACTTAGGGGAAAAGAGATACAAATATACAGATGTAGATAAGGCGGGACGTGGGGAAGGTTCAGGTTGATAGACTGAGAAATATTCATAACCTGTTTCAAACCAATTGGTATATTTTATCTGATATTTTCCACATTAGAAGTATAAGTATTAAAATTAATAAAAGAAGATAATACATTTATTTTAGGAATGCATTTTAAAATTGTGTGGTAAATAACAAGTCAAAACATACTTCTTTAATTTGTAATTTTTTATAATTGAAAAACTATTATTAGTGAATTCTCAACATTAAACATTTATGAACATCAGATGATATTCTGAATTTGAAACTGAAACACTGAATTGCATTTTCCTCTATCCAATTTCAGACATCGTCTCCAAACTTGCATTGCTTTTCTTCTAGACATCTCACACTTAATATTATTAAAAGTTAATACTTCAGTTTTTCCCCTCTGTATCTGTTCTTCTGCATGATGCTATTATGTACTTTGTGGCTAAAACAAACAAATGAAAATTGAGTTCTTCCTGATTCTTTTCTTCACTTCTGTACTTTAAATCCATTAACAACTTTATTTCTATTTTTTTAATGTTTATTTATTTTTGATGCAGAGAGAGAGCACAGGCAGAGGAGAGACAGAGAGAAAGGGAGATACAGAATCCAAAGCAGGCTTCAGGCTCTCTCTGCCCAACATGAGGCTTCAATTTATGGACTGTGAGATCATGACCTGAGCCAAAGTGGGACATTTAACCTGCTTAACCTGCCACCCGGGCATCCCACATTAACAACTTTCACTGGTGCTTTCTTCAAAACATATTCCAAATTTTTAAACATCTTTCTGTTGTTATCACTGTACTACAAGCCAAGGTCATCTCCTGCCTGGAATCCTCTGTCCTCCCTCTTTTATCTTCTTCTTCCATAATATTCATTTTCTACATTATCATTCATTACTGTCATTATCTTTCATTACTGAATTAGCATTCACTAATATAAGTATCAACTCATTATTTCTCTATTTAAAACCTTCATAGAATTCCCACTGGAAAATAAGAGGTCTTCCTTACTGACCTCACCCTCTACTCTCCACCTCACTTGACTATGCACCCCATGCAGCACTAATGTTTATTCTCATAAAAAACAACAAACTTGTTCATTTCTCAGAGTTTTACATATGCCAGTCCTACCTTTTTTTTTTTAAGGATCTTTGTGTTTTGGGTTATAAGCTCCATGAAAGCAGAATTTCTCAGTGTTAGTCACTCTTTATGATTAACACTGTACCTAGGACCAGTGCTAGACCATTTTGTGGAATTTTTGCTCCCAGTAAAACTGTGCTAGCTTGCTTCAAAGCAACTATAGAAAGCACCAAAAGAAACAATAGAATTGCTGAACACAGTGTAAAAAAAAAAAAAAAAAAGAGGGGTGGTGGTGGAGAGGAGGGTGGCAGGGCCTATCCAAATGTTTCTAAAGCATAAATACTTAAAGGATCAAGATATCAGAGCAGGGCAACTGACAGAGGAAATCTTGACATTTGAACCTAATTCTCCCTACTCTCCCCCCACCACCAATGTTTGTGCCAACCCGACAGTATGCATTTTGAGAGACTCAGACATAAAACCAAGATTCCTACCATTTTATGCTGATGAAGGGAATTATAGTTTAAGGCCAAATAAGAGAAACTGGTAAGCACCCTCGGATTCCATTTGTACATGAAGAGGGCTACATTTGTAGAAATCAGATATATACTAACTCTCAAAAAACTTATGCCCATCTGTGCTGACAGCTAGCTCAGAGCCTGTAGTCTGCTTCTGATTCTGTGTCTCCCTGTCTCTCTGACCCTCCCCTGCTATCGCTGTCTCTCTTTCTCTCTCAGAAATAAACATTAAAGAAAATTAAAAAAAAAAAAAAAGTATGCCCAGCATTGCCTTGAATCAGCTCAATCTCAGAGTAATTAAAGAGATTGCCATTCAGCTGTCTTCCATAAGCATAAGTAAACTCCTTTTTGAAAACCATAGAGCAGTATGGAGAACAGCAGGGCACAACCTCTCTGTCTCTCTCTCTTTCTCTCTCTCTCTCTCTCCTTCAAAAAGCCCTCTATTCAATCAACAATATCCATGCAAGCAAAATTTAGGAATGTACCAGAAACTATGAGGAAAGAGTACCAACAGACTTATGAAGATCAGACATAAGGGTGATCAGAAAGGAACTTTAAAATGATTTTAACTCAAACTTCAATAAGTTAAATGACCAGAAGGATAATATAAGTAGAAAACAGGAAACTATTGCAAAATTACATTGAAACTCTAGAACTGAGAAATTTTATAACAAGGATGTGATATATGGATTTAACAAAAATTAGAAACATATGAAAAGGAATTATTTGGAAGATAGGAAAAATAAAAGTTATCTTTGGAAATAAGGACTTAAGAAAGAATATGTAGAAAAGAATATAAAATACACATATATTTGTAATCCCAGTATAATAGGAAGGAAAGAATGAGGCAGAAAGCAATATTTAAAGAATTAGTAATTGTGTAGTTACCATAAATATATCAAAAAATATAATAATGAAGTATTTTTAAAAAGCTTTAGAAAATACAAGTAAAACTACACATGAGGTCACCAGAGTAAAACTGAAGTAGACCAAAAGAGAAAAAAAAAAAAAAATCATTGCCCTGTAGGGTTGCAAATTTAGAGTTAAAATACCAAAAAATTTATCATAAAAATTGTCTTTTAAAAGAGAAAAATGAGTTTAAAGTTTTCTCAGATCTTTTGATTGTGTAGGAAGTTGCAAATATAATGTATGCTAGATTTGAATATGGATAATACATATTAGACGTCAGTAAGTCAAAGATTCATGGTATAATATCAAGTAACTATGAAAAGAGTTGTTAAATAATGTATAACTAACAAACTAAGAAAGAAAAACAATGAAATAATAAAGGAACATATAATTAATTCAAAATAATACAAGGAAGGAGAACAAAAGTAAGAATAAATAGAATTGCCAGAGTGTTATGGCAAACTTAAAACCAAATATATTAGTAAATATATTAAATACATCATAAAATCTAAAGAAAAATGTTTGTAACTGATTAAAATAAAAGCACAAACATATGCTGCTTACAATAGAATGCTTTAAACAGTAAAAAAAAAAAAAAAAAAAAACTGAAGCTGAAGAGATAGTAAACATAGTACCATTAAACACTAGCCAAAGCAGTGATGGTTCTTTCAGTAGTAGAGTTTAACCAAGTGGTGACAGCAGAGGTAAAAAGATACACTTCGTAATGATGAAAAACTCAATCCAATGAAAAGTTTAATGGTTCATAATTTTTTCCCAGTAAAGATAACAATGAGGTTTTAATGAAACTTCTTTCAGATCTGTAAAGTACATGTGAAGTAAATGCTTTCATTCTTTCCATCGGACAGATTTCCAAACAATCAAAGTCCTTAGGTGATTAAGATGCTGGACAGAAGCATAACCAAAGAATGCTATGAAATCATGAAATCCCATCAACTATATGTCAAATGCAGATAACTGAGACTCTCAAGTGAATGATGGTTAGAGTTACATGGCTAAAAACAAGACATGGTTACAGTAGTCTAGATCAGAAAACTAGAAACAGCTATATAACCAAAAGGCCTTTCATATGCTATTAAATGAGTATTTATGTTGGACAAATCAATTTTATATTTGAAGCAGCTTCTAGCACCAACACGTTGGCAGGATCTGAAGGGGGTAGTCCCTTGGAGCCAGGCCTCTGAGAGCAGGCAGTAACCTCTGCCATCATCTACTTCAAGCCTCTTGTGTTACAGATGGTGAAATGGAGGCCCAAAGAGATGAAGTGTCTTGTCCAAAGTCACAAGACACAGGGACACAAGACTGGCTAGAAAATGATAGATACTGGGGCACCTGGGTGGCTAAGGCATTTGGGCCTCTGACTTCGGCTCAGGTCGTGATCTCGCAGTTCATGAGTTCAAGCCCCGCTTTGGGCTCTGTGCTGACAGCTAGCTCAGAGCCTGGAGCTTGTCTTTGGATTCTGTGTCTCCCTCTCTCTCTGTCCCTTCCCTGCCTTCTCTGTCACTCTCTGTAAAAAATAAATGAAACAAAAAAATAATAATAAATACATAAAAGGGAAAAATAAAGAAAATGATAGATACTCTTCTATTTGAATGTAACCATAGTTCTAGTTGATCCATGTGTTTTTTTTTTTTCCCATAGACAGATCCACCATAAAAGAAATCAGTATAATTCATAACACACTCCAGTATTATATTTTATTGAGAAGGACTGACATGGACTGTAGTTCATTTCTTGGGCTTATATAGATCTTCAATCAATAGTTGGAGTAATCAGATGCCACTTATTTTCATTGTAAATTTGCTGAAAAGTTAGCACATCCTCTACTACCTATACTAACCTATGCCTCAAAACTACTAAATCATTGGTATAATTTTAATAGTTTAAAGTTTAGTAAAGTGCCAAAATAATACAGAGGGAAAGCAAGTCAGGTCTTTCCTTTAAAGGAGAATTGCAGCACTCTCATTTCAATAAGGTAAGGAAATGTAAAAAACGGATTCTTTTTAGGAGAAAAAGTAACTACAACCTATAGCTTGTGAATGACCTGGTATAAGGGCATTTCTTTAAAATACTTTGGAGTCATGAAATTTTGTCTAGCATATCTTGCCATGGTCCTGAGGCTTCAATTTGATGGATTTATGCACTAATGAACTATTAGAATGGAAAAAAAGAAAAGAAAAAAGATCACTGTTAGCAGAAGCAGCATTAAAGACAAAAGTATAGTGAAAATATTTAAATTCCATAGTTATGAAGCCAAGAAGTTGCATGTATATATGTGATTAAGTGTGTCTCCATCATGGTATTTGGAAAAAAGCAACACATATTGGGAATTTGTCCATTAGCCTAAATTAGGTGAGGCAGAACAGTTCAATTGTGGCTCATTAGAATAAGGCCTTATAAATAAAAGTGACTTCTGAACATCCTATATCCTATACATATATCACCTTACATGGATGTCTAGTTATAAGTAAGTCAACCTTTAGCTATAATTTTTTCAACTGGGTCCAACACCAAATGATTTGATTTCACTTTTCTTGAACAAGCCCTGCCCCCAGTCAGGAAGTTACATGACATTTGTACTCCTAGCCTGTATGCTATCTGGCCAGAAAAAATAAAGTGAAATATCCTGGGATCTCAAATCCATTCCATACCACCATACCAGCCTATTTACAAACAGAGAGCAAAACATATTTGTTTTCTGTTAGGCAAAAGAACATAATTTAGTACTAAAGAATAAACTATGCTTGCTACTGAAAAGGTGTACATATACCTAAAAGGTGTAATAAATTTCATGAATATATTAAACAAGGTACATTATAAGCATTTAAAGAAGCATGTTAAAAGAGCAGAATGAAAATAAGATTAGATTCTGAAACAATCAGTAGAAAAATATACTTATTAAAAGAAAATGTCCATTAAGTGAAGCATTAAATGTCACATTGTATTTTAGTGTTCATGTCAAATTTCACCTTCATCTCTCCTAAACAGGTACATAATTTTCTTGAAAACTGGGCTTAGTGCAAAACCAAGCAGTAGATGACAAGAGGTTAAGGACAGTGGCATGATTTTCACATGATCTTGGAAAAGTAAGAACAGTTCACAATGCTGAATAGATAGGTGGCTGGGGAAATACCGACTATATTTGACAATTTTATAATAGCAGTGCATTTGTTCACCCCCAATCACCTTAATACTCAAAACCCAGATGTTAGATTTAAAAGGAGCTTGTGTTGGAGGGCAAGATTGCACAAAATTAGAGAAAACCATTGTAAATAATTTCATCCTGGGATTGAATCCTTTTATATATATATATATTTAAGTTTTTACTTATTTTGAGAAAGAGAAAAAGTGTGTGAGCAGGGGAAGAGGTAGAGAGAGAGGGAGAGAGAGAATCCCAAGCAGGCTTTGCACTGTCAGCATGGAGCCTGACATCCAGCTGTAGCTCACAAACTGTGAGATCATGACCTGAGCTGAAATCAAGTCAGACACAACCAACTAAGCCACCCAGGCGCCCCTAGTAGTTATTTTTAATGAACTAAAGATGAATTAAAATATCAAAAGCAGAGCACCTGAGTAGCTCATTCAGTTAAGCGATTAACTTTGGCTCAGGTCATGATCTCACAGTTCATGAATGCAAGCCCCACTTTGGGCTCTGTGCTGACAGCTCAGAGACTGGAGCCTGCTTCAGATTCTGTGTCTCCATGTCTCTCTGCCCCTCCTCCACTTGTGCTCTATCTCTCTCTGTCTCTCAAAAATAAATAATAAACATTTAAAAATTAAATAATATATCAAAAGCTGTGTATGGTTTGAGCTCTGAAGTTAAGGAGCCTTAAAAAAAAGATAAAGACCCTTTTCCTTCTTTGATAAAGTTAAAGTCCTCTTTGGGCATAGTTGATTCCATGGGATACTCACTGGAAATTCTGAGGAATGAGAGCTGTTATTTGTGCCCAGAGGAAATTCAAGGAACCTGATGCTCAGGTGCTGTACCATAAAGCCCAAGTGGTGTACCCCAAATCCACCTCTCAGATGGCTTGTGGACAAGCTAGGGGAACATGCTGCCTTTGCAGATATTTGAAAAGTGCCCAAGTGTCTGGTACCATTGTCTTTTGTATGTTTCTTTCCCACTGTGTTCCACCTACTAGGAGCTGCGAAGGGGCATAACACCTCTGGAAACAGACATTCTAGCAGGAGTTAAAAGGTAAAAGCAGGGCAAAGAGAGCCAAATCACAAAGTTCGGTGGAGGAAAGCAGATGATTTTCACATTCCTATTCTTCTTTGGGCCAGGTTCATGTGCACTCTCACTCCAAGCATGAGGGTGGACATTTCAGAGGTGGTCTACCTCTAATCCAGAGAATTTGAGCCCCAGGAGCATAGCTGCCTAGAATTCTCCCCAGGGGACTCTTCCCCTTTTCTAGATTCAGGATCACTGAAGCACAAAAGGCCCTTTACTGACTACCTCATAAGAGGGCTTTTAGTTCAGTTTTTAAATTTTAATTGGTACAGTTGATAATAGCCATCAGCAAGATTTTTTCATCACTCAGTTACAATGGATGCAATTGTTAGGATGTTCTTTACTTTTTGTATGATAACTATATGAAAAAATTGTATCCTACCTATATACAGCTCAAGACAAAGATATAATTTCATAATTTTTAAGGCAACTAATGACTAAGATCAAAATATACATAGGAAAATTTTATAGAGCTTAAAGGAGAAAGAGGCAAACACAACCATCATAGGATGACTTAATTTCAACATTTTGATTTCAAATAATATGCTACAATGAAAAAGGTTTGTATACAAGCGTGATTGGATGTTGAGGTGGTTCAGTGTAGCTGTGTTCATGTTACAAGTTTGGAAAGGTAGACAGTCTTGGATTAAGAGGTCCTTGATGCAATATACCTACTTTTTCCTATGGACAATGAAGCTCTGGGAGGGAAATTTTTGTGTGTTTGATAGAAAGGACATGATCATATTTGCTTTAAAAGATTACTTTTGTGTGAACACCTGGAAGGCTGAATCAGTTAAGCATCTGCCTCTTAATTTCAGCTCAGGACACGCTCTCAGAGTCTGAGAGATCGAGCCCTGTGTCATGCTCTGTGCTGAGTGTAGAGCCTGCTTAAGATTCTCTCGCTGTTTTCCCCTGTCTCTGCCCCTTCTCTGCTCACTCGCTATTTCTCTCTTTTTAAAAAAAAATTACGTTTGCAAAAGTATGTAACGTGTATTTAAATGAGGCAGTACAGGAGAGAGAGAAACTAGATACACTTACATAAATGTGTTTTTAAAAACAGAAAAATGTTTTAGTGCTATATGATTAACAGAATTGAAAGACCTAAAAATTGATTGGATAATTGGCTTGAGAGAACAATGAGATTTGAGTTTTCTGTTCTGGTTAGATAGCACTACCCAATGCTATTGACCTATCTTACAAATACAAAAGAGAAATCGGGATTGGAGAGGATGATTATACTGGATTCAGGCAAGGACATATAGATAAGGATAAATGGAGATGGGGGAGGCTTGAAAGGGAATGTTTAGTACATAAAAAAAAAAAAAACAAACCCACTCAGGCTTTAGTGATTAACTGTATTCTACTCTGTTGCTGCCATTGTAACTGAATTGATAGGGGCTAGAATACACATTTTTCAGGATAGCTATATTTAGGGGGTTAGAAAAAATAAAAGGAAATTGTATAATATGATTTGGGTTGTCCAAGAAAGGACAAATCCTATGAGTTAAGTCTCATTATTATCAATATATATTTTTAATTGTTCTCCATTGGTTGACCTTCATTCCCACTCATTGTGTACTTCCTCATGATGAGGAATAAAATGTGGATAGCAAACTTGCTGATATCTAGTTGTTTTGGTAAGCCAGCTGACTGAAGAAGGAGGAAGTTACGGGCTCCTGGGTGGCTCAATCGGTTAGGCGGCCAACTTTGGCTCAGGTGATGATCTTGCAGTCTGTGAGTTCGAGCCCCACGTCGGGCTCTGTCCTGACAACCCAGAGCCTGGAGCCTCCTTCGGATTTTGTGTCTCCCTCTCTCTCTGCCCCTCCCCCACTCAAGCTCTGTCTCTCTGTCTCAAAAGTAAATAAACATTAAAAAAATTTTGAAGAAGGAAGAAGTTAAAAATATCAGTTTAAAAAAATTTCTGCATTTTTTTCAATATTTTCTATATGCATTTCACTATCCTTGATATAGACTGTACTTATGACAAGATCAGGAAAGCTCATTTTATGTCAATAAAAAAGGGACCGCCAGGTCGTGCTGGGCAAATCCACTTTCCCCACTTGAGTTTATTCCTAGGATTTTCCATATTCATTAAATATGTATGGTTATATTTTAAGAAAGGCCAACTCTTAAAAATAATGACAGTCTAAAAGGTTACCTCCTATGTATGAACTATTTTATTAAATAAAAATAGGGGTTTAGTTTCAAATATTATTTCTTCAATTCTCATTTTCATGTTGTTTTTTTTTTCCCCCAATCACTTCTAATACCTGAGATCTTTAAGTTGGAACATTAGAGTATTACTAATGGTTTTGAAGTATTTCTAATGGTTTTACAAAATCAACACTATTTTATTAAAAATTATGAACACTTAGTCATGAGAGAATAATGTAATATCTACCATATTAACATTAGGTGCCCAAAAGGGGCTTAGAAAGAGAGAGAGAGAGAGAGAGAGTAAGTTAGAGAATCTAAGTTGTGTGGAGAATGACTTAGTCTTTGGGCAGTCCAAGGTTCAGAAAACATATTTGAGCTGAGATGTTTCTCTTTTTTATATCAAGGAATACAATTTCTCTGGTAAGAAATCACCCGTTATTTTTATTTTACTAGTTATGATTAAGCTCTCCTCCACTGAGGTTGTCTTGTAACAGTTTAGACAAAACAAATTAAGCCTCTTCAGTTTGAAGCCATTAAAACATTTCAGTACAGAAGGAAGTAAGATGGGCCTTCATGAATTAACCTCGGTAATATCTTCTGGAACTCTTTTCTAATGTTGGCTAAAGTGCATTCCTGTGTATTTCAGCTTAAGCCATCTGCCAATCTTAATGCTTATTCCTGAGGGAGGAAAACTTCCAGAGCTATTTTTCATTTAATTTTCAAGGACATCCTGTTTAGGGACTTATCAAGAGAACAGAAGAATGATGCCAAATACCACAAACCCTAGTTTAGAAAACTTAATGGGTTGGACTGAAGTAATAACATACATTTAAAAGGAACTATAACTTACTTCCCTTTATATTTAGTAAATACTCAAAATGTATGGCTATTAGGCTCAAATGCTTTTTAAAAATAACCCTGCTTTGCTTTCTCTATATTAAAGGATTTCTGGAGAAAAAAAAAAAATTAACCTTTCATGGGAGGGTGGCTAAATATTTTAGGGCACCTAAACCATGACTCTTTGTGTTCCAAGATCATAAAATGATATTCAAATAGCTATTTCTTTTGAAAAATAAATGATATAGCCTCAAGATTTTTTATCATATATGATGGATAGCAAAAGAGCAATCTATAAAAAAGCACAGTACAGTACTTACCTTATGTTCCATATTTCACAAACATTGGATAATATTTTCTTTAACTAGGTTTTATTCAATTTCACAATTTAACTCAGAAAATACCCTATTTAACTCTCAATATTACTGTTTTAAAACACAAATAAGACAAAGTAGATATATGTTGATTTTGTAGAATGTTTTATCTGAGTGAAAAAAAAGAAGATCCTATAAAATGCTTTTTTCATTGTACTACATTGGGACAATAAATTGTAACTTAATTATGTAGCTCTTTTAGTTCAACAACCTTATAACACATTATCCTTTCTGTTATGTGCTCTACTAGAGATTTGTGCTGAATAAGTTAATGGAAACCAAAGTTAAATAACAGTTTAAAGACATTTGATCAGATTGGGTAAACTTCAGCACTCATTTTGGTTGGCACTATAGAATCAAAATATCCAGTTAATTTTTTTTTCCTTTTTTTTATTACATTGATTATGTAATTTGAACATTGAGACACCCAACAAGCCTCTACTGAGCACTTCCTCAAGTTACATTTTACATGTGGGTTGAATATGTAGCTACTTAAGTGACGTTATTCCAACAGTTCTAGTTCAAGGCAAATGTTCCTACTAAACATTATACTACCATAGCTTATGTTTTTATTCCTAAAGTTTTAAAGACTTTTGGGGTCTTAAAATCTTCCAAAATATCAATATTTTAAAAAATGTGAAGAATACAAGGATATTGCTTTCTATATTTATTATATAAATTAAAATTCAGAGAAGCCATCTGCTACATACATAGGTAGAACTATGTAGTGTAAATAGGTAAAACGTAGACTAAGTTGAAGCTCCTTGATCCCAGTCCAATGACTTTTCCTTGGCACACTTCTGAGAATTAACATAGTAAAGCTTTCATTTTGCTTCCTTATAGTGAAGATTGAGAGTGGGCTAATGGGTCAGGATATGGTTTCTCTAGTGAGATTGGGTCACACAAAACAAGAGAGAGGAATTCAGAAATAAATCCTATTGAAACACACAATGAGTACTAAGGAAGAAGTACTTCTGTTCTGAAGCTAATCACAAATGTAAGAGAAGATCTAAAAAAAAAAAAAAGAAATAAAAAAGATTTTAAAAACAGTGTGAATTTCAAATGGATCCAAGACCAAGATTATGGGTAACACAGTGCAGATAAAGAACAATCTGCCATCAGATTCATAGTAATTTCATAGCATGCCTTGCTCACACTCTCTATTTTAAATAGATTCAAACCTGATAGAGTAAAGCTGTTCTGTGTATTAAATGCAGGAGTGGAGAATAGCCAGATTTTACAATAATTGTACATTTCTAGAAATAGGAAACAAGTTTTTGGTTGTCAGTGGTTAAGGAGGGTGTGGTGGTGAAAGGAAGTGGGTGTGACTGTAGAAGTACAACCTTTGGGAATCCTTGAATTAATGGAGATGTTCTGTATATTGACCATATTGACCTACATATACTCGTTTGGATATTGTACAATAGACTTGCAAGATGTTACCATTGGTGGAAACTGGATAAAGGACATACAGATGTCTGTATTGTTTCTTAAAACTGCATGTGACTCTACAATTATCTCAGAAGAAAAAGTTGAAAAAAAAGTCAAAGTTGATGGATTCACAGTTGATCGATTCACCCAGTACCAGCTGATGGTACTGGGTAGGTTAATATACATTCTTTACTTTTGACTGTTCAAATAGACATCAATCTGATACAGTACATATAATCTTATAAAACGGACAGGATTTCATTTTAATCTTATAATCGCATATAATTAATATTAAATATAAATAAATACAATATTAATTTGAAATATATTCTCATAAATGATTATCAAAGTTTTTACCTTGCAACAAGTGAGCATATAACCTTTACAAGTGCCTAAAGAACATTAAAAAGTAAACATACGTGACACACAAAAAATATGCTGTGATAAATTCATAATGCAAACATATTTTCTATATATAATATAAAATTATCTATTAACAAAGTTAAGTCAGTTATAAAGGTTAACCCATTCTCAAATAATTCTTGGAGAAAGGAGGAAATCAGGAGTATGATTAGATTATGTAGAAAATAAATACATGTATGTACCATTGTAAACCAGCATATATACTTATAAACATGTATAATATATATGACACATATAGGAAAGAGAAATATAAGATATAATAGAGTGGCACCTGGGTGGCTCAATTGGTTGAGCGTCCAACTTCGGCTCAGCTCATGATTTCACAATCAGTGAGTTCAAGCCCCTGCCGCAGTCTCTGTGTTGACAGCTCAGAGCCTCAAGCCTGCTATTGATTCTATGTCTCTGTGTCTCTCTGCCTCTCCCCTGCTCATGATCTGTCTGTCTGTCCCTCCCTCAAAAATAAGTAAACATTAAAATATTTAAGAAAAAGTTATAATAGGGGAGCCTGAGGGGCTCAGTCTGTTAAGCGTCTGACTTCGGCTCAGGTCATGATCTCACGGTTCGTGGGTTCGAGCCCTGAGTCGGGCTCTAATGCTGACAGCTAGCTCAGAGCATGGCGGCTGTTTCAGATTCTGTGTCTCCCTCTCTCTCTGACCCTCCCCTGCTCACACTGTCTCTCTCTCTGTCTCTTTCTTTCTCTCTCTCTCAGAAATAAATAAAACATTAAAAATTTTAAAAAGGGAAAAGATACAATAGAAAAGTCTTACATTTATATAATATATTGCAAGGCTATCAGAATGCTGTCATATCTCTAACCCGAAGCCATAAATGTTCCCAAAGTAAACAAGAGGCATTGAAAATGTGTAACTAAGTATTCATCAGGGATGACAGGAAAGAATAATAAAGTAATCTGTTTTTTTAATGTTTATTTACTTTTGAGAGAGTGCAAGTAAGGGAGGAACAGAGAGAGGGGGACAGAGTTTCTGAAGCGGGCTCTGTGCTGACAGCAGCAATCCTGATCCAGGGATTGAACCTATAAACCTCGAGATCATGACCTGAAATGAAATAAGATGCTCAACTGACTGAGCCACCCGGGTTCCCCCAAAATAATAAAGTCCTAATGGTGACAGCATAAAGACCAAGCAAACATTAATAAAAAAAATAATGGAAAAATAAAAATTATAAATCCAGTAACAGCTGTTTCTTTTTTTTTTACAAAAAAAGTTGAAGGCCAAATTAGAAAAAAAAAGAAAAACATTTATAGGTAAAAGGTATATAACCATAAATTCTGAAAAAAAATACAAAGCAATATTAATTAGAGTGCTAGTTAAATTAGTTTAAAATTTTATCCTCATCACTGTTTTTCAAGATAACAAAATCACTAAAACTGAACTAAAAGAACATTAAGAAACTTGAACTCTCTGTTAAACATAAGTAAATGTGGCAGAGGTTCATATTGCTAGTAATTACTCTTAATTTTCCAATAAATAGGCAATTATATACACAAGTTTTACTATTATTTTAACCTCTTATTATGTGCAATGAATATCACATTCTTAAAAATGATAAATTTATACCATTACAGCTAAAATATATTTTCCTTGGATAGTTGAAGTTATTACAGTTTATTCAGGCTAAACACAAACAATAAAGAAATCGCCAGCCACTGGGAATTTGAGCTATTATTTTTAGTTGTTAAGAAGAAAATAAGGGAGAGAAACAAAAGTAATATAAATATTTTCCTGCTTACTCTATTTGCAATGTTGCTTAATGCCATAGAATACTGTTTAAAAATAAAGCACACCATAAACCGTCATTGACAATAGCCAGCCATTTTCTTGATGACTTATGAGTGAGACTGAACTCATTAGGTAAAATGAAGTGAACTGCATCCAGCAGAGAGATCTGGAGCTCTTCACATATCTGGGAAAACCTGGGGCAGAGTTAGTAATATTACAACCTTTTAGTAACTACACTACCCATCACTTAAAAATATTAAAATAATTTTATACAGTGTCAATCTAAGGAAGTTTAGATCTTACATGATAACTATCTTTCACTGAAGTTTGCATTAACTTTCCTCTAAGAATATGGTATTTAACCAAATAAGGTATCTGGTTTAGGTTTATTTGGATTTGGGTTTAGGTTTAGGTTTAGGTTTATTTAGTTCTAGAATGTCCAGTGGCTCCAGCACATTTGTTTCTAAGGCCATCTTGCTTCCTTCCATCCAATTGATTTTGAACTTGTGACAAAATTCATTGGGCATATTTGCATGGGTATTTTAAGGTTCTCTCCTCTATTCCATTGATCTATATTTCTGTCCCTCCACCAATACTATATATACTTGATTACTTTGATATTAAATGTCTTGAGATTAAGTAACAGAATTCTACTTAATTTCACTCTATTTTCTATTTTCAAAGTTGTTTTAACTATTCTGGTTCCTTTGCATCTCCATATTTATTTTAGAATAATTTTGTCTGAAAAAAGACCTTGCTGGTTTGGATAAGAATCTTCTTTAAACCTGTATAAATATCAGTTTGGGGGAGCATTGATATCTTTTCTCCCTTGAGTCTTCCACTCCATGAACACAATATGTTTCTCCATTTATTTAGATCTTCTCTGATTTATTTTATTAGCATTTTGTAGCTTTAATATAGGTTTTATTAGATTTGCATCTAAATTTTTAAGTGTTCTCTTTTTTTGATTTTTACTTATTTAAAAGTTGGAAAAAAAACATTTTTAACTTGCATATCATTAAAAAAAAAAAAGATGTAGATTAATTTGGTCCATGCACCATATTCTCCTGACCCTTTATCTAGACATTAACCAAATTTAAAAACTCAAGATGTGAGATGATTTACTTGTTGAAATGAGCACATTTTCTGCTGCTTATTTAAAATGAACAGAAAATTTCCTTTTATGAACAGTAGGAGACATTGTTGGCATGTAGAGCTATATAGAGGAGGAAATAGAATTAGCAAGAGACACTTTTGCTTTCATTCATGAAATAAGATTTATGGGACACTCATTAAGAGGGCATTCTTTATAGTTAATTTGGAGTATAGAATATTTGAGATTTCTTTGGATAAAATAAAAATATACAGTCACATTTCTCCAAATTTGAATTACAACCAAATTCTATCATAATGGAATTCTTACATAAAGTAGCCCCCAACACACACACACCAAAATTCCCAGAAGTCGTCAACAATGCTTTGAGAGATAACTTCCATCAACATGTTCGCCATGTTCCTTTCTTCTAGTTCCAAGTTCTGCTCTTCCATGTTTTTCACTTATTTTCTATCTTCATTTGAGGACAGATTATCATTTAGTCTATCTAATGATAAACCTTGTCTCTTCAGCAATTATTGCATATCTACCTTTTAGCATTACTATTTTGAAAAAGCATTATGTTTGAGAACATCTTGGTAATTATTCAGTTTATTCTCTATCTTCATTAAATCAAACAAACAAAATCTCAGAACAGTGCAATAGAGTCTCAGATTAAGTGCTAGATTTATACCTAAAAGAATGTAATGATTACAGGATTCCTGTGGCTTTTTCTGTTTTGTTTTGGGGTTTTTTTGGTCTGTTTATACCTGTCAATAATGTAGCAAAAAAAAAACAAAAAAAAAAAGGATTAAACACAGGACCTTCTTGAAAAAAGAAGCAAACCATTTAAACCAACCTTTCACCTCAAAAAGCTAGAAGTTAACTGTTAGCAAGACACTTTTTCTGATGAATGTATTTTTTTCAATTTTCACATGCATATTCAAGGGGCTGAGCATAAAATATGTTAACATACCAGTCTTAGGTTAGACTTCCCCTAAATGGGACACAACTCTAGGAGCAGTTTTCAGCAACTAGCATTTTATTGTTGAGTAATATGGTGTTTATTTAATAAATAACAGCCAGATTAAGACAACAATGTAAATCAAAATTTATTCTTTTGTTTGCTTAATAGAAGCAGAGTACTAATTTTAAAATGTATATTTTTAAAGCTATATTCATTTTAGCAAATAAAAAGTGTTCTCTTCTAATATTTTAATAGTTTGTTCAAGAATTTTAATGTGCCCCACTCTAAGATTTGATATGTTATCAAAGATAATGATATAATCAAAAATTATTTATTTTCCCTTATAATTTTTAATTAGGAATTAATATAAGTAGTGATAGAAGGAGATTCATCAAGGGATAGTAGAAGTTTGTACCTGATTAGGAAGCAGTGAGAGAACAAGTAGGTAATTTATAAAAAGCACATTAACCCACAACTGTGAAAAACAAATACATTTATCCATTAAGTCACCTGCTGACTATGAAGCTGCCTAACACTTTAGCTGTTCTCTAACATGGAAAAATCAAACAAACCAAAAAATCTCCAGTCTTCTGTAAAGTCGACTTGTTTACTTATTAATCAGCATGTCAGAGTTTTCAAGATTTTCTTCAGTGGCAGATGAATAAAGAAGTAATTGTAAGTTTAGAAAGTCACATTTCAAATATCTGTGCAATTATGTCAGATCAAAAGAGAATGGTAAAGAAATTCAACAGCATATTTTTTTTAATTTTTCAATACTAGTGCTTCCCATTATTTTTTAACTCAAAAAAATGAAGTTGCTACTGCCCTGGCCTTTAAAAAAAAAAAAAAAAAAAAGGACATTAAAAATGATCTGTGAAATGATGTCTAACTGAAATGGAATATTATGTAAGGTTCACATTTACTTTTTTTCTTCCTTTATGTTCTCTATTAAATCTTTCTGAACTCAAAGAATGAAATTGCCATTGTTCTGGCAATTCTAGGCATTTTGAAGTTCTTTCCTATCAATTGGCCCTTTATACCTCTCACTAGAGGCCGGATGTTTGCAGTTGCTGGCCGTTGTTTAAGACACTGCTAATGGCTGATAGACTGGCAGCACACATTGAAAGAGTGAGGCTCAGAGCCTGGGAAAGGTCCCAGCACTGAATGCCCTCAGTCCTGCAGAGTAATTAGTTTATTGCATACAAGATTAGAAAATCAGTACCAACGATACTCTATCTGACCCACTTCTCAAGAGTCATCAGAAATTACAAATGACTATGTTTTTCAGTAAAATATAAGTGATTTAAAAATGTTCCTTCCTTCTGAACTAATCCAACTATACAAATATTCAGCAACATTCAGTGAAATGTTCTTTGTTATTTTGACTGTCCGCTTTCTGGACTCTGAGAATATGTAAAATCTAATTTAAAAAACAAAACAGTTGGGAGAATTGTTGGAAAAGCACAAATTAGTTTATTTTAAGAGTATGGAAAAAGTTTCTTGTTTCTTGTTAATTATACAGACAAGCATAGAGATCAAATTAAAAGAATCATTCATTGACAAATGGTAACTTCCAATGTACTTTTAAAAGTAGGAACAGTAAAAGAAACATTAGTGTTCTTGAAAAAAGTGTTAAAATGCAATTAATATGGAAAAATCCTTCAGTTTTTCACAATGCAAAATTAAGATTACTATACAGAGAAACATTTTTAAAAAAAGTTATGCTAATACAATTCTCTAGATATCTTTACTGTTACTGACAAGAAATTGAGTTGCTACTTGACCTTACTCTTCATTTCAGTGCTGGGAGCAAAAGTAAATTTTCTGGAAGAAAGTTGCTCTGTTAAAGCCTTAACACACTTTTAATGTTTACTAGATGCTAGAGTGCTCTATTCATTATTAAAACAAGCTGTGACTTCTAAAATTGAATATTAAGGGGTGCCTGGGTGGCTTAGTCGGTTAAGCAACCGACTTTCGCTTAGGTCATGATCTCGCGGTTCGTGGGTTCGGGCCCTGTGTCGGGCTCTGTGCTGACTGCCAGCTCAGAGCCTGGAGCCTGTTTCAGTCTGTGACTCCCTCTCTCTCTGACCCTCCCCTGCTCACGCTGTCTCTCTCTCTCTCTCTCTCTCCTAGAAATAAATAAAACATTATTTTTTTAAAATTGAATATTAAGCATATAGTGGTAAACTTGATTTTTTTTTAAAAAAGCAACATCTTAACGTACCACTAAAGAGTATATTATTCTTTAAGATAAAAATGTGTGGTATAATGACAAGGTATATTTTTGATAGAGAGATCATGTTGTCTGCAATTATGTGTTCATAAGTGTATCATTGGTTTACAGAACATGAAAACTGATAAGTACCTCAGGAACATAGATAAGTTGAAAGAAACACATAAATCAAATTTACCTTTCCTCATATTTTGTGAAACATTTCATATAAAGCATATCTATAATAATGATAATGATAATAATAATAATAAATGACAACACCTAAGTATAATATAAGGTGATAAGCCTCTTGAGAAGAGTCAAGTCAAAGAGTCAAATTTAACATTTCATCTTGCCTGTCTTAATAGGGTTGCTGGATTGATTGTTAGTAAAAAGATGAGGACTAAACCAAAACAATAAAAATTACCAAGTGGTCAAAAAGTCATCTGTCTTCTACTTCTGGGGATGATTGGTTTTCCCCTCACAGAAGGGAGCTTCTGAGTGGGAGGAGTCATAATTTAGATCATTAATCTAATAAAAAATAGATAAAATCATTATAAGAAAGGAAAACTAAGATCAATCTCTTTAAAAATGCAAAAATCCTCAACTAAATATTAATTAATTGAACCCAACAATGTGTAAGAAGAATCACACACTGCAACCAGGTAGGAGAGACTGGTTCAACATCAAAAATTCAGTTAATGTAATCCTATACATCAAAAAACCAAAGAAACATCATATGATCATATCAATAGATGAAGAAAGAAAACATTTGACATAAGCCAATACCCATTAATGATGTTTTAAATGTTTGTTTGTTTAGAGAGAAAGTGCACAAGTCAGGGAGGGGGTGAGAGAGAGAGAGAGAGAGAGAGAACCCCAAGCAGGCCCTGAGCCATGACCACAGAGCCAGACATGGGGCTCAATCTCCTAAACAGTGAGATCATGACCTGAGCCAAAACCAGGCATTAGACACAACCATCTGAGCCACTGAAGTAACCCTGCCTCAATGATTTTTTTAAAAATTTCAACAAACTAGGAATAGAGGGTATCTTCATTTGATAAAGTAAATCTACAAAATACCTATTGTTATCATCATAATTTTGTGTTAGAGACTTGACACTTTTCTCCTATGATTTAGGATAGGATCATAGTTTGTCCATTTCCTAAAAAATAAACATCACCTTATCTTATGATGTAGCAATCACACTGTCAGGAATTTATGCAACTTATTTGAAAACTTACACACACACACACACACACACACACACACACACACAGGCATGTTAATGTAGGTTGCAGTTTTATTCACAATTGCTAAAAAACTGTTTGCCACCAGTATGTCCTTCAATATTTGAATGGATAAAAAGTCTGGTACAACCATACAATGGGATCATATTCAATGATAAAAAAAAAAAAAGATTGGTTAAGCTATGAAAAGATAGAAGTAACTTAAATGCATAATACCAAGTGAATAAGTCCAGTCAGAAAGGCTGCATATTGTTTAAGTCCTAACTATATGACATTCTAGAAAAGCCAAAACTAAAAAATATTTAAAGATCAGAAGTTCTAGGGGGAGGAGGAGAAGATGTAATAGAATACAGCATTTGGGTACCTTGTTTATTTTTGTTTGTTTGTTTGTTTGTGGCAGCAACACCATTCTGTGTAATCCTGTCATGGAAATACAATATTATGCATATGTCAAAATCCGTATAATTTAATAGCACAAAAGTCAATCTTAATGTATATAAATAAAAATATATATTTAGAAAGTTGGGGAAATTCATAGAAGGAACCCAGACTTGATAAGAGAATCTAATTTTATTATAAATACTTGAAACAAAATCACTGAATGTGGGTGGAGGTGTGGGCAAAGGTGATGACCTAAGTAACTTTGGAAATGAGTGAAGCCTCTAACACTAGAGGCAAACAAGACATTTTCACTGTGCTCTAGCTGATAAAGTTGTTTCTCATCTGGTACTATTTTACATGAATACTGGAACTAAACAATTAAGTAAACAGATAGCAAAAAGTAGGATCCAGATTTCTTAGTGTTTTAGTGAGAATTCACAACAAAGCAAGAAAGGATGTTTGTCGGAGACCGGCTCCAGCCGGGGTCCAGGGGTCCCTGAAGCATGGATGGTGTTGGAGAGGGAGGGGTGAGAGAGGCCTGAGAAATTTTCTGGTCACCAGGGAGGCATCTCCCCCCTGACTGGGGCTCAACTTTATTTTATAATTAAGTGTTTGGGGGACGGCACAGAAGTGGCATTTGCCTTAGACAATGATTTCTGATAACAAACTTCTTTGATATGTTAGGATTTCCCAGAACATAGATTTGTAGAAGACTTCTGCATAACCTTTATCAATAGTGATTGAGGTAGGGGATTTAGATGCTTATCCTATGGGCAAGGAAGACATCTTTAGCATACCAAAGTTTTTAGCATAAAAAGGGTGAAGTTACTTCTTTGTGGGCAGGGGTCAATAGCTTGTTTGTTTAAGGTGGTAGTATCAAGAAAAACAGGTCTTTCAGGAAACACCTTTGCTCTCATAATCACAAAAGAAGAAGTTCCTCAATAGGTTCCTTCACAGTGAGCAATCAGCATATTCAAGGCCAAAAAGTGCTCCAAGCAGAAACAAGTGGGTGGGGGTGGATATCTGTCCTTAACTCTAAATCAGGCTCTTTGTCTCAGGGCCAGACTCAATTGTAACTCTGTGTTCTTAGCCCCCTTTATTATGTAAGTCTTGGATCTGCAAGGCCCATAGGAAGAGTCTTTTGACAATCATCCACAATGCTTTCATCTGAAATCTCTTTGGAAAAGGCAGGGATATGCTTTTCCTTATGAGCAATCTGTGTGGGGAATGTCTGATCTGGAATACTGTGATGCCTGGTCAATACCAGCAGTCTCATTTCCAACATGAGCCAGTAGTAGCAGAAAGAGATACCAGTTTTCGTTTCTCATGGCAGAAGGTGTGCAAACGCTACCATTTCCTCACTGTGACTGTCATCCAGCGAGGCCAGTGAGGCTCCCAATAGATGTTAAAATGATCTATGTGGTAATGTTTTAGAATTGGAGACATAGTATGACTTCATGTATAGTTCAATATGCATAGAAATGGCTACATATAGCAGTATCTCCATATATGTGTATATGCAGGTTAGTATAGAGACAAATTTATTTTCTCTATCAGACAAAAAGGCTATTAGCAATTTTAGTCCAGTAGCAATAAACACATCTAGCCCCAGATCTTGATTTCTAACACCATTCTCAATAAAAGGCTCCAGGGCTCTTTGAAGAAATAACTGATTCTAAGGTGGGGCAGAAAAGATTCAAGATGAGCCTGGATCTTTTGTAATAAAAGGAAGAAAGTCAGTGCTGGCCAGCAACAAAGCCCACCTCTACATTGAAGAAGACATGGCATAGGCCATCAGCCAACGGGAAGAGCTCCCAATGGTCAAAGTGGGCAGAATTTGAGCAACAAAAGTTTTTTTGAGGAAACAAAATACCAACAGTATTAGACTGAAACCAAATGTAATAAATATTCATGAGTTCATACTGATATAAAGAAATAATTGAATAAATAAATAAACGGTAGAGAACAGACAGATCTCTCTCATAGACAAAATCCTAATCAAGTATGGAAATACTCTGTCAAGGGGTAAATCCCCACACCCTAAAGACAAACTGTGTGTAGTGGCTTCCTTCTAAAGATTTCAATTTGGAAATGGGGAAAAAGCAAGAATACTCTTGTGGAGAAACTTGACAAACACTACCTCGGCCAGATGAGCAAGGGGAATATTAACAGTTGATAAAGTAGTGATACTATGTACTCTTGCTATAATATGTTGAAATGGTAAGTCCTCAGTGATTTTTCATCCCTAAAATCCATACATCCAGTCTAATAATGAGAATCAGACAATTCTATCTGAGGGAAATTTTACAAAATACTTGAGCAGTTTTCCTCAAAATTCTCATGGTTCTCAAAAACAAGGGAAGTCTGACAAACACAACCAAAAGAAGCCTAAGAACACATGAGGACTAAATGTAACATTATATCTTAGACAGTGTCCTGTAACATAATATTCATGAGGTAAAAACTAAGGAAACTGGAATAAATGAGGACTTTAATTAGTAGTAATGAATCAATATTGGTTTATTAGTTGTGGCAAGTTTACCATGCTAAGGTTCAATGTTAATAATATGGGACACTGGGCATGAACCTTCTTGTAATAACAGGGGATTCCATGGGGATTCCCCCATACTATCTTCTAAATTTTCCTGTAAATCTAAAACTGTTCTAGAAAGTAGATCTTAAAAAAAATAAATATATAAAAAGGCACTCACAAATGAACATAAATGGTTTTGTTCATTTATAAGATTTATACTAATTAGGAAAACGTTTTATGTCATATGAATGATTTTTTGATCACTAAAGGCAAACGGAGTTAATTCATGGCATATCTGCATTACACAGCAAAACAAATATTTGTAAATATCAAAAGGAAAATATTTGTCATAGTGCAACAGTGAGGGACAATGTGAAAACTAAGCTTGTTTTTACAAATCTTACACAGCTGTCTCTAAGCCAAAGTGTTCCGGGCAAGTTTCAGAACTTTTCAAACTGTTTATAAACTGAACAAATAAAGCTGCCCAAGTCCATTCACAATTGATTCCTCAGTCTCTTTTCAGTACTGAAGAACAGCTCTTTCACAAACGCAGTTCATCTTCCGTCGACCGCGAAAGGTGACGTCAGCTGCTTAGGTGGATGTCTAAGAAGTAGGATTGCACAGTGTCTGGTAAATTCATCTTGCATATTCAGACATTAAATGAACACTGTTTATAGACAATACAGAGAGATGGGAATTCAGTTTAGTGAAGACGAAACATGCAAAAAGTAATTTTTTTCTCTGCTAGTGTTCAATATCCACTTTATGAGCCTAGCCACAATCGTTATTCAGGAATCAACAGACCTAACTCTTAAGAGGATGATCAGATTTTTGCATAGTTCCTTGTATTTTTGAATTTGAAATAAGAATTAAGCCTTATGAGATTATGATTAGAGTTTACCTGCCTCATACCTCTACCTTCTTTCAATAGATCGAATGTGAATGACAAAGTGTATGTGACTGCATTCTTTCCAGCAAATGTCTATTGAATTGTAGGACACGACATATAGAATGGAAATTACCAATCTGAAAGAGGGCTGAGAGGTTCTTTGTTTGCTTAGGAAAAGAACAAACCAACCATCATTAAATGTTAAAACATGTTACTATATTATTCATTAGAGAAGGAACAAATCCTACCACCAAACCTTGATAAGTCACAAGTCATGACCTAGTTTCTGCTCTCTCTATGCCCTTTAATTCTCTCCATAACTCCAGAACTCTAAATTTGTGTAGGAGAGCTATTGATGTTGTAGTTGTCCTAAAAAGCATGGAAATGTACCAGGTACCCATACCTAGTTCCATATACCGAAATATCTACCTATCTGTATAGTATATACAAATATTATATATAATCAAATAACACGTAGTGTGTATATATAATGATATATGAAATATTATACATTGTAAATAACATGATATGACAGTATATATATAGAAGTATTCATATATCTAAATATGTAAGATTCCCATATTTATTATCCTCTCAATAAATTTCTATCTTATTCAAATCGTATCACCTTTTATTTCTTGAAATTGATATTTGACCAGACTTATAATGCATATTTATAATGTTAAAGACCATATAGAATTATAATATTAAAGAACATATGAAGCCAGTGAAAACAAAACCTCACAAAAATTCATGCAAAAGTAGGAAAAAATGTAAAATCTTTTTTTATTTCAAATTAGCATAAACATATATTTCCTCATGAGGAGTTAAGAAAACTGTTCAGGAATAATTCTGCCCAGTGCAGTTATTTACTCCACTGTTGTGTGGCCTTGTTCAGACTACAAAACTACTATTATCTCTAATCTTCACTAAGATAAAGGTAATAATGTATATAAGCTCTAAAATGTTTGAGAATTAAGTGTGATAATGCATGCAATATGCTCAATCAGAGCCTTGTAAGGGATCTTATCAAAGGGTGATAAAAGTGAAGATTATGAATAAATTTTTGTGATTCTAGCCAATTTTACTAACAGTTGAAGAATATTTTTTCTTCTTTTTGCAAAAGCCTAGTGCTATGAAGGCCTAATAGTAATATAATGAAGGTTAGTATACTAATAGAATTATACTTAGGAAAAAAATATTATTGTCTAACTTCTCTCACTTTCTCTTAAAGATGATATTTTCCCCCATAGGTTGAGTGGTTATGAATATACTTAATATGTTCATAGGCTTACAGTGTGGCTTTCTTGTTTACTTTGTATTCCTTACTTCTCTGGTGCTTTACCAGAGCTATTTCAACTTATATAAATTTTAAATAACATCAAATCCTAAAGGTCTGTGCTGATTATATTAATAATGTAGTAGGTCATAAAATATCAAAGGAAATAATGCTCTATGAACAAGTTAGCAACAAAACCTTTCTCCATATACATTTTGTATTTCAAGATGCCATGGGATTGGGAAAGAGAGCAGAATCAATCTGAAAATGGAATTGAAAGTGCTTATCTGCTTCTTATGAATTATAAATTATTTCCCTTTAGAATCAGGCATAAACGAGACTGGACTCCACTGATGTGGTAAACTGCAAATAATCAACAAATTTTCAAAGAATCTTGCAAGCCAAAAGTATTTTTGGTTTGTTTTATAATTATCATTTATTTTATTTAGGAACTCAAAAGACAAAATCTGTTTTTTTTCTTTTATTTAAATATTTACTTTTTATTTGACATATTTCAAACTTGCTGATAAGATGTAAGAGTAGTCTCATAAACCCCTCACCAGGGGGACTCACTGAAATTTTACCAACTTCCCAATTGTGTGTTTTATAGCAAAAGGATCCAATTCTCAATTATTGTACTTAGCTGTCATTTCTCTTCAGTACCCCTCATTTGGGATGGTTCTGACCTTCCTTGATCTTCATAAATTTAATAACTTTGAAATTTACACTCCAATTACTTTGTAGAATTTCTCTCAATTTGGGTTAGTCTGATGTTTCCTTAAGTATAATTTCAGGTTATACTTTTTCTGGTAGAAATATTATAGACATGATGCCATATTCTTACTCCTGTGAGGTACTACATGACTATCAAGTTGCCCATCAAAGTCATTTTGTGTCTGATCATTTGAATAACGGTGCCAATCTTCTCCAATGGGAATTAACTCTTTCACCTTTGTAATTTTTAAGTATTTTGGAGGATCTAATGTGAGGCGTGTGAATAATGCAGTTCTTATGAAAACCATATTCTCTAGATTTAGAGTCCCTTGATGGTTGTTATTTAATTCAGTTATTAATATGATGGTTGCCACATGGTGATTTTCTAATTATATCATACTTTCTAAATTTGTTAGTTGACATTCTGTTTTAAGGAAAGCATTTCTCTCTCCCCCCTTTCTTTTCTTTTTTTTCTTTTTTTAAAAATTTTTAATGTTTTATTTATTTCTGAGAGAGAAAGAAAGAGAGACAGCATGAGCAGGGGAGGGTCAGAGAGAGAGGGAGTCACAGAATCTGAAGCAGGCTCCAGGCTCTCAGTTAGCTGTCAACACAGAGCCCAACATGGGGCTTGAACCCACGAACCATGAGATCATGACCTGAGCCAAAGTTGGACACCCAACCAACTGAGCCACCCAGGCGCCCCATCTTTTCTTTTCTTTCATTTTTTTTTAGGAAGGCATTTCTCATCACATTTATTAATTTGTTCTAGATTTGACCCTTTACCTACTTGTAGCTCTGATTTCAAAGAATGAGAAACCTAGCCTTACTGCTCCAGCTTTGTGAGTACTGCTGACCCTCAACGCTCCGTCTTCTTGGCAATTTTTCTCTCCTGCAGATAGCTGCCTCTTCCACGGCGATGCCTTTTTCTAGGAGGCAGCCTATTTCTAATGACTGCTTAGTTTAGGAGTATAGAAGTCCACCCTCCCTACTGCATCTGAAGAGCCAAATGGCTTCATTGTCCCTGTTGAGGTAGACAACAAAGGTTGTGTCTGCATCAAATTCTCCCTCACCAACTGTCTCCACAGATGTTGATACCAAGGGCACTCCCTCATAAACCTCCTTCCTGTAGGATAATCTCTGACTCGGAGCATGCTTCCCAGGCTTTCCCATCTGCAACAAAATATGCTTGCATTTCAATAATTAATCATTGTATCTTAGGGGTGCCTGGGTGGCTCAGCTGGTTAAGCATCAACTCTTCATTTTGTCTCAGGTCACAATTTCCCAGTTAGGGAATATTCCCTCTGGCTCCATGCTGACAGTGAGGAGTTTTCTTGGGATTCTCTCTCCCTCTCCCTCTGACCTTCCCCTGCCTGTGCTCCCTCTCTCTCTCTCAAAATAAACTAAGCTAAAAAATAACCATTATATCTGTAGTATTATGGAAATATAAAAGTGGAATAAGAATAAACACTTACATAAGCAAAGCTACAAAATCTAAAATACATTGTCTGGATTTAGCATAATTACTTTTGGAGTCCAGACACAGACTACAGTTGCATTTAGTGCAATATCTAATACATACATTTTTTGAATTAATTAACTCCAATCTTTTTCTAGTGATATTGACAATTATTTCATTCATGAGTTTGGTAAAAAGGCAAAAAAAGTTTGTGGATAGAACACATATTAGCCTGCACATGTTGATAAGATGCTTCCTGAAAGACTAGAAAGGAAGACAATGGGCATTTTTGACATTACCATTTGATTTATAACTTAATTTTTTAACAGTAAGTGTCCTGGAGGCAGACAGCCTGTGTCTTATACTATCTTGGGCATAAGTATATAACTTTAGGAAATAACTGAACCATTCTTAGCTTCAACTTTCCTTCAGCAGATAGCAGTGACTGTCTCTTTAGATGACGCTAAGGATTAAGTAAAAATAATGCCTGCAAAGTGCTTGTAAGAGTTTGTGGTAAGTGGTTGATATATGTCTACTCTTATGATTGGAAGCAACTCCCACATTGGGTTTGGGCATCGTGCGGCACAAATCCTTGTGTTACCAGCAATTCCTGAGGCAGCTGTGAGGTGGTTCAAATTATACTACACTTGGAGTCTGGAGAATGTGTTGAGGAGTTTGGTTTTTGCATTTGCTATGTGATCTTGACTACCTTCTGCTTTCGTTCACTAATCTCAAATATGTAGGAAATTTTACATAATGCAGAATACTGATAATAAGAATTGGATGGATTAGTGTCGGGAGGGCCTCTGACAAGTGGGAAGATAGGAAAGTAGACAGCTGCAGCAGGGTCCTGATATATGCCTCATGAGGATATTGGTGAATTGTTCAGGGAGCAATGGTTATGTGCGGGTCTTGCTATCCATCTACATCTTTCACAGAGACTATTTCTGCATTGTCTTCTGATCTATTTCCATTACTCACACTAACTCTTGTCAAGCTTAGCACTGCTTCTGTCTATATTGGTACAACAGTCACGAAAGTTTTAATCTCTGTCAGAAATCACTCTAAACATGGTGATTAGAGTCACAGTTTCCTAAAAATGCATTTCAAGGCCTCAGGCTATTTCTATTTCTAGGAGCTGACTCATAAATCTGTGAAAACACGAAGATGGCATCTTCTTCAAGATGAACATCCTGTTGATGACTTCTACCAAATTTTCTGCTGTAGCACGCCTATAAATAAAAGTTAATGCCTTCTGTGGCTAAAGTGGGAATTTTATAATTCTCAGTGGGTTTAGGCTGGCAAATAGAAACTTTCTACTTATATAGCAGGGAAATGTGTCTTGAAATATTAATTACCATGCTTGGTTTTTTGTTTCTTTTTTTTGTTTGTTTTTGCTTTTCTAGTCATTCAGCACCATCAATATCAGTAATATTAACATAGGTGTGAAAAAAATCCCAACAAATAAATAAACAAAAAAAAATGCCTTTATATATCATAGTTATGCTTTTTAGAATCCAAGGGAAGAAAGCTGGGGATAGAGTTTGATAATAGATTAAAAAGAGAGCTGGAAGAGCAAAATCATCTATAGCTGCTCCTTGAGGAGAAGAGGTAAAGGTCACCCAGAGGAGAAGAGAAATTCTGCCTTTTGAAGGTATCTAAAGGTCATCAAATTAAATGTCTGGCCCCCATGAGTCCTAGGGTGTAGTGGGGCCCATCTGGAACAGGGAAGTCTGACAGAAGCAGAACAGACTGCAGACCCTCTTTTCTCATCCAGTGTTGATGAACTCAGAAGCCCATTATTTGCCTTCTTTTTGCCCATTTGGAGCCTTCCATATTGTACCTAAGCTATCCAGCAAAGAACTTGTCTTTTTGTGAGCATTCTACCAAGCCCTTTCTAATACCTCACATGGACTGCTCATGTCTTTCCCTTGATTATCTTTGCTCTGCTTCAGGGCCGAAGATCCAAAACCAAAACAGTGTTCTTGTCCAGACCTAGTGGCCCAAGTGGGGATGAAGGGAAGACCAGCACTAGACCTTGGATAAGCCAGTGAGGAAATCCATTCGTGTTTCAAATGTGTAAGATTCTCTCATTACTTAGCTTTGACTTCAGAAATTATGACTATAAAGGTTAAAGTAAAACAAAAATGTCTATACATTGTTCAGGGTTTTGCTATACAAAAGCATCTCCTACGTACTTACATGTAAGATACCAGATGGAGCTAGGAGCAAGAGGTAAAGAAAATGTGTGTATTTCTCGATAAATGTCCATAATTATGGCATACTTAAGACAATTGCTGATTAACACACAGTAGGTTTGGCCTTACTTAGATCTCTTAACTAATTCCTTATTTTAAAATTGTTGAGGTTTTCAGGGGAAGGAGTAGGGGCATTATAAGCTGCAAGATCCTATTCAATTTTAAATTTTCCATCAGTGGCTCAGGATGCAGGCTTTTATGGGAACTTAGAAGATTTTAAGTTATATTTTCATCATATAATTTTAATAAACCAATAGCGTATGTCTGCTTTATTTTAAAGAATCTTAGAATGTATAAAACTTGAGTAGCAGTCTGAAAATACATAAAACAATAGAAGCCACTTGTCTTTAATAACTTGATACAAAAACATCATTTACAGAAACAACACATTGCAATATTGGTGATTATAGCTGCTTTAAATGAACAGCATGAAGTGTATCCTGTGCAATAATTTTTGATTTAGGCAAAGATTATAGTGGAATATTTAGTCTGCCCATATGTCCTGAAGTATTCATTTCCTGTTACTTTGCTGGAGGCAGAAGCCAAAACTTCCAGTTTTCCTGTCTTTATTATACATATGCCGCTTATTGCCATTTAAGCTGACTTGGTCTTGATGACCACAAGGTGACTTACTATAGTTGTTTTCCCAAAGGACTTGAGCAGCAACACGTGTTTTTAAGCACATTCAATGTTGTTTTGAGACTTTCAAATAACTTGGGAGCAATCAAATGTAGACTACACACATGTAGCCGTAAGTTAATGTAAACTTCTTAAGAGAAAAGGGATGTAGTTGGTTTCAGTGTAGAAGTTGCTCAGATTTAATTTACTAAGGTTATAGTTCTACATTGCATTTGGATTTGATACAATTTATGTCACTCTATATATGTTTCAGAGCATGTTACTTAAATATTTATATCAACTATGCAAAAATCATTCTTCAGAGAACTTTCAATAGGCTATACACATAATGTATAGATAACTTCTCTATCTGGATTTGCTAAAAAGAACACCTATGTAAAAATGTATAATGATTATAGCCCAATTTTATATTCAGAGAAGAATTAACTTATACTGTATCCCCTCTTCAATTATATTTTAGTATATAATGTTTGATTTGATAAAAGGAAACAAAATAGTTGGAGATTTTTAAGCATAATGAGTTTGTTCAGAATTTACTGAAGAATTTAACCTTTTCATTGCACTTAAAATTGTAAATACACCTTCTTTGTTGTATACCCTTGTGTTTTGTTGCAGCTATAATGTTGCCATTAATTATTAACTGTACATCAGTGTCTGCTGGGCACTTTGTTGATCCAGGTTCCTTTTCAGAGCACATTTATACCCTCAAGCCACTTAAAAAAAGGAATTTACATGAGGATATAAAAAAATAAAGTCTAGGTTGAGTGTTCCTGAATGACTACCAAGCCACAAAGGAAGCTACTGTCTTTTCTACATTTGAGAGATGCGTAGGGAATTAGGAAGCTATTCCTTCAGCTACTACATGCATAATCACAAGGGCACTGCCGCAAACAAGAATCCCATCAAAGCTGAGAGTCACCATGATCAGCTATTGTCCCCGTCTCCAGACCATGCCTCACTTCTACATATCTTTGTCACCAGCTCCAGGTCTATCTCTGCTCATACAGAAAGGCAGTGACTGTATGTTGCACTTCTGCTTAGAATGCCACAGAGAAATCAAGTTATCCAGGGTAGTGAATAGTCAACATTTCTCCATCAGCAGAAAGGCAACCTCTGCCTTACTGCCATCAGTATTGATCAGGTGCATGAGTTAGCCAAATATGCATCATATCCAGAATTCCAGGGGTGACTGTGAAATGTAATTTTGAATTTACAGCTTTTGCAAAACAACATACATTAGAAGGAAGTAGAGAGCCCATCTCCTCTATTGACCACAGATATTTAAATAAGTTTTCTTACATCCACATTAACGTATGATGAGGAAATCACTCCATTTTGTCCATAAGGAAAGTAAAACTCAAGAGATTAAATAATTTGCAAGCAACCAAATCTCTATAATTTCCATGACACTCTCTAATTTTACCTACACCTGACTTCCCTTTTTTATTATTTTTTTAAAGTTTATTTATATATTTTGAGAGAAAGACAGAGAGAGAGAGCATGCTAGCAGGATAGGGACAAATAAAGAGGGAGGGAGAGAATCCCAAGCAGGCTACTCTGTTCTATTAGTGCAGAGCCTGATGCAGAGCTCGATCCTACAAACCGTGAAATCATGACCTGAACCAAAACCAAGAGTCAGAGGCTCAGCCAACTGAACCACAACCCCCACCCAATTTCACCTTTTTTAATAGACTGATATTTTTCCTTTGTTCATATTAAACAGATAACTTTAATGGACTACACTTATCAACTGAGTTTCTTCTCTATCTGAACTTACCAAACAGAATGTAATGATCAGAATCAATTTTCCCATTTTTTCAAGTATTTTTAACTATTTAGTTTCTTTAAAAAAGTATATTTATTAAAATATGTTAGGTTTGTGAAAAGATGTGCACCAGTTCTTTATATTGTAAAGACAGATAAGTTAAATGTTCTATGATTACATTTATGAAACAATGAAGAGTCATTGGTTTTGCTTCATTTTGGAATCCTATGTTTTCTTATAGAATTAGGATAAAACAATATATTTATAGAAAAATTAAGAGAAGATCTGTGAGCCTGAAAAGGCTAAAAATCCACAAGTGGACGAGAAAGAACAATATAGTAGTTTAAGATATTATAATTTTATCAAGTACTTTCTGGAAAAGCGTGTTTTCTACTTGTTCCTTTAGGTAATACTTGACAACAGAAGAAATATTTTGCTTGCTTACATAACATCGTTCTTTACTCCTGATATTTGTCTTTGTAATGTGAAAGTGTTCTTTAAGGAAAAGTTCAACGGGTCTGGCTATAGGCATCATAACCTTGACTATCCTTCAAAATCTCTCCCCAGATTGCTCAAGATTAAATATATCCAAAATTAAGTATGATTCTGAGTGCTGTGAGTATTTAAACCTCTTAATGCCTCTTCTCCTTGTACTAGTTTGATACTTTTATCCAAATTAGTCCAATCCTTACTTTATTTTTCTATGTATTTTTAAAGATTTGTTAATGTTTATTTTTGAGAGAGAGAGAGACAGATTACAAGTGGGAGAGGGGCAAGGAGGGAGACACAGAATCCGAAGCAGGCTACAGGCTCTGAGCTGTTAACACAGACCCTGACATGGGGCTCCAACTCACGAACCATGAGATCATGACTTGAGCCAAGGTCAGAGGCTCAACCAACTGAGGCTCCCCTCAATCCTTACTTTAAAAGTAATGGTAAATATTTGCTGAGTGGTTTTAATTGGCTTTTCAAAGCTGAAAGAGTAAGTAGGGTCATTTATTTATTTTAAATTTATGTGGATTAATTAGATTACATGGATTAAGAAAAAAAGGATAAAGTGAAAGTAATTATGATAGAATGATATATATTAATCTAAAAATATATAGTAATAGTTCTATTAATTAATATATGGTAACAGTTTTATCAGCTACTTGTTTTACATTAGTATTTTCCCTACTTGGAGATCATAACAGACCATAATATACTGACACATCTCAAGATGGCACTTTTACTCGCATTGTATATTTTGGCATGAAAAAGTATTTTCTAAATTCTTGCAGGTCTTTTAAAACCACATTTTGTTTTGATCATGTCTTCTTTTAGCCTCCATAAAAAATTGATATCTGTTTATTCTCTCATAGATAAAATTTCAAGTATTAAGAGGTAAATATGACATTGGGGCACCTGAATGGCTCTCAGTTAAGCGACCAACTTCAGCTCAGGTCATTATCTTGAAGTTCATGGGTTTGACCCCTGTGGCAAGCTCAGTGCTGACAGTGTGGAGACTGCTTAGGATTCTCTCTCTCTCCCCCCCCTCTCTGCACCTCCCTGACTCATGCTCTCTTTCCCTCTCTCAAAATAAATAAATATTAAAAAAAAAAAAGAAAGAAATATAACACTGAGGAAGAAACTCTCAACCAACAAGATTAAAATAATAAGTATAATAGTAGATCACCCATATTCCATTTGATCCCCTCTAAAACAGCAGGCATATTTCCTATAGTAATTATTTCTTCCATTTGGATGGGATGGAAAATCTCTCTCTTATGGATGCCACAGGACCAGACAGATGCTCTTTCACTAGAGACAGAGCCACAGGTTGATCCATAACTAGGTTCAGCCAACAGAATACATTCTTTTGGGTCTTTGAATTTTGAGCAAGTGACTCACTAATATTAAGATTTTCCTTCCTTCCTCCCTCCTGCTTCTTTCTTTCCCTTCCTTCCTTCCTTCCTTCCTCCCTCCCTCCCTCCCTCCCTCCCTTCCTTCTTTCCTTCCTTCCTTCCTTCCTTCCTTCCTTCCTTCCTTCTTTCTTTTTCTTTCTTTCTTTCTTTCTTTCTTTCTTTCTTTCTTTCTTTCTTTCTTTCTTTCTTTCTTTCTTTCTTTCACAATGGAGCCTCAGAATGTTGTTTCAACTATGAAACCGTGCTGAATACTCCAAAATTCTCTTCACTTAGTCCTTGTTTTTGCTGATTTCCAAACCTGCTCTTAAGGTCTTTGAGTTTTTTTAGAACTCTGATAATCTCTTCTTTTGTTTTTGTTTTTCCCAAGAAGTTAGTCAACATCACCTTAAACTTGCAACTGCAGAATCCTAAATGAATCACAAATGAGTGTGAGAAAATAGATCATTAGCTACAAATCCTCAGGGAATATACAGTATTTGGAATTATCTCTTCAAGAATGAGTGAAAGGAACATGTTTTATTCATTTTCTAGAATAGAAAGTGACAGCATAAAGTGAAGTGATGAAATAATTACCTTGTTATTTACTGGAGCCACAGGTTGCTGCCACCATAGAAAGTTATAAAGAATATTGGAGATCAGAGACCCACAAGATAAGGTAGCTACTGATCATAGCCAATGGTAAATAATCTAAAGGAGATGCAGACAAGTCTCTAAGGGCAAAGACAAATAGGGAATTTCTGTGAACATGCTAAAAAGGTCTCAAGCTTTGTGATACAGAGCTGGGATTGATGAAAACAAAAGTAAGTCCAATTAGTTACCATCATATGGGTTGATATATTATAGTACCTAGTTAAATTTTCAGCCTAAGAATGGAGCGAGAGAGGTGAAGAATGTTAGAAAATGATGTGATGGAAATAAAAGGAGGAAAATATCTTGTAGGCTCTGTGAGTAATTGTAAATAATTTGATTTTTACTCTGAATAAGATGATTGTGAGCAGAGAAATGACAGTACTGATTTACTCTATAGTACTATCCCTCTTGTTTCAAACATTGGAAAGATAAAGCTGAAAGTAAGAATACCATTTAGGGGACTTTTTAATAATTCATAAGAGAGGTTACAGTGCTTTGAATTATGGTGATGGCAATGGAAGTCATGAAATTGGTTGTATCAGAGTTAAGAAAATATTTTATAGGAAAGGTCAACAGATGTGTTGATACATGTGAGGGTTGAGTAAAGGTAATGAAGAGTGATCTCAACATTTTTGGCCTATGCAACAACCCAGATGGATAGTCAATAACTAGAAATAGGAAACAGTAGTGGATGAACAGCTTCTGCTAGTGTGTAAGAACTATGATGTTTCATGTTGAGCTTGTTAATTTTATAATGCTCCTAGACAATCACATGACCATGGCAAGTAGGCAGTTGGACATGACAGCTGGGATTTCAATTAAAAGTTTCAAGGTAGAGATATTAATATGAGTTATTAGTATATAGACCATTTATTTGATACAAGTGACAAAATACCTTGGAACTAAGTCTTCACATCTATAAACACACAGTAGTGAATTATGTAACAGAAGTGTTTTCATGGGCATGATGTGGAAAACTTTCTGCTGAAGTTATTATTTATTGACTTTAAATAATAGGAAGTCTCTAGTTAGGGCATGCCAACATGGATCCAGCTGCTTGAGAATATCTCAATGACCCAGACTACTCATTGCCTCACAAAAAGTTATCCTTATCATGTAACATTGGCCCTCATGGTTTTAAGACATGCATTTCTATTCCAAACTCAAGTTGAATTCCAGTTAAGAGAAGGTTAAGCCCAATTCAAAAAAAGAACATTTTTTTTTTCAGATATACCACCAGACTTTGATCAGTGTTATCTACAAAAATATGTGATTTGGCCACCTGTATTTATAAGAAAAACTATAAAATGTAGTAGTTTAGCAGTGGTTCACATATTAAGGAAAGGAGAGGGTGGGTAAATGTTGAATGAACATCTAGCAATATCACCAGAAGCCACAGTTGTGAATTTAATGGTGAGTAAGAGGGAGTCATGATTTCCTAGGAGTAAGAATCAAATTCATCTGGAATAGTTTTTTCATTGTGCACTAACTGCATTAAGTGCACACATGCAATGATACTGAGAGTTATTGTTGTAGATGGTATTCTTTTTTGAAATTCCTCAAGCATATGGAGGCATCAGATATATTAAGAACCATTAAAATAGAGCTTTCAAAAAGTTTAGGATAGTACAGACTCAAAAAAAGAAAATAGAAAATACTTACTGTATGATATAGAGCAAATAAATTGTTTCTTAGACACTTTCAGTGTAATAAATGCTCTAAGGAACCAATTTCTACCTGTTGTTAAACATGTCTTGTGCTCCATCTCTGATGTTCTTGCTAGAAGCACTTTTCATATTGTCATTATGTGCTTTGTGATTATATGATATATATCCCATACAGCTGCAGGAAGATTCTCAACCTAGTATTAGAAAAGTCAACACCCTCATTCTTAAGGGAAAAAAAAAATCAAAGCATCTATTCTTCTTTCAAATTACATAATCTTAATTGAATTTGCTTCCTACAACAGTCACACTCACTTGGACAAATGCACATGCAAGCTTGAACTATCCTTTAGATTCCAAAGGGAAGGATTACCATAATCATAAGGGAAATGAACCTTGTAAAACTTGCATGATGGACCAAAAAAGAGAATATTGTATTTTTTAGTAGATTTTATTCTTACCAATGACTAAACAAATAACCTGCTTCTCATAGAAGATAGGAAGTTTAACTAGTAAAGAAAAAGGAAAAGAATGGAAATCTTTCCAATGTATAGGACCATGATATTCTGAGGTTTAAGATGGCAATGACGTGGCTTCACATATGTGATGGAATATTTATTGAATACCCATTATATAATATTGAAATAACACAATTTCTAAGATAGATACTTTTCAAAATGGGTATTGACAGGTTTTGTTATCTCAAAGACATTTTTTCATGACATAAAATATTTCATATTATTTTTAATATACTTAATTTTTGGAGAAAATCCTTCAGTGTTTTTTGTATTTCTAGTGACATTTATAGTAGAAATTGCAGTTAATAGAAACAACACTCAACACTTTGGGAGCATTTATTCTACAGCAGCATTTGTATTACTTCATTTCAACCTCCCGACAACCCTATAGATAGACATTATTATGTCCATTTATAAATTTGGAAACTCTTAGAAAATTGAAAATTGTGGTTCTTGATCACAGATTAGGTGACACATCTTGGATTTAAAAACAAACACCCCCTTCTTATTAGAACTCTAGCTCTTGAACACCTCATTTCTCTTATCACACCTAATTTTACTGTATTTATTTATTGTTTTGTTATATTTTGTTTCCCCACCAACCAGCTTGATGCTACCACAGACCCTTAGTTCATTATTTTGGCATACTCTGTGACAAAATGGTATTAAGTGCAATGCAAAACAATGATCAGGTTGAAAACTGTCAGGGCCCAGAGTTTGCCTTCTTTCTCAGTATACGAAGCAGACAAGTATAAAGACAATTGTGATACAATTCCTTAAGTGTCTTCCTGACTTTTTTCTTTCTCTTTCCTCTCCTAAACACTCATCCACATCCTCCTTAACAGGTTCAACCTTCTGTTTTCTAGCTCCATGTAGACATTTTGAAGTCTAAATTATTGGTGAAGTCATTTTTTTTCACTACTGAAAAATGTTTTATGGCTATCAGGTGACTCAGGTCCCATATTTACATAAGCAATATCAACAAAATGATAGAGTTAAGCATAAATCTTTTAGTTCTGTGTCATTTATTTTTACATTTGATAAAAATTAGTTGTGGAGACATATTTCATCACTTAAGTTTTTTTCCCCAGCTATCCTAGATGAAGACACTGTTTGCGAAAATCTCCTTTGGGACATCCATATGTCATTTCTTTTTGTTCTCTTCTAATTGTCTATCTAATAATTATTCTTTTCAAATTTTAAGTAGATTTTGGTAAAACAGTTTAACTGCCCCAAAAATCATTTCTTTCTTATTCTAGCTTCTGTTGCCTCTTCTTAGCTTTTTAAATATATGTATAAAATATTTTTCTTTAAAGTTCAATATAATAAATGACCCCTTCATGCTGTTTAGTATTATCTTTTTTTGTCCATCCTTGGAAATTGCTTACAATGGAAATGTTTTGCAGCTAACTTATCAATACATTTTTTTCTTCATCTTTCCAACATTTTCTTTTAGTGCTACAAAAGTTATACTTAGATGTTACCCCATTACTTCTAAATATATGTCAAAGCCCTCTGCTACTCTCTATAAAGGTAGAGTTAAAGGTAATAGGGATCTTAAAACCTATGTGGTCTAATGATTTTATTTGCCTTTGAGAACAATGTTGTTGAGAGAGAAAATAATTTATTCACGTTTACAGAGCTTTCTCTTGGCAACACTAGGACAAGAAATGACTTCTGAATTTCCATATATAGTATAACATTCATGATTCTACCTGCCTACTCACTATTGGTCTTCTCCCCAGCATGCAAAATGAAGGGAAAGATAGGAGTTCTCACATAAAGTCATTAGCTTTCTATCTCATGACAGTGTTTTAGAATATAATACTCCTGGCTCTGCATTTAGTTCTCTCTGAAGAAGATACAGTCGGCCAAACATGGCATGAAAAGTAAGAAAAGAGAACAAATAACTACTCTTCCATTTATGATAACATTTTAAAACAACATTGAGCTTAAATGTTTTGGTGCCTTTTTGAGACTTAGGACCCACTTAGTGAGCATAGAGGAAATATATATATGTTACACATTTCTTAGACTATGTTAAAATCCATAAACCATATCCTCATCTTCTTTGAGTAATTTTTTTCTTTATATATTAATGTGTATAAATTTACTACAATTTACTATCAGTTTTACTCTTGAACCATATATCTTTGGGGCACCTGGGTGGCTCAGTTGCTTAAGAATCAATCAGACCTTGATTTTGGCTCAGGTTATAATTTTGCCATTCCTGTGTTCAAGTCCCGTGTCAGGCTCTGCGCTGACAATGAGAGACTTGCTTGGGAGTCTCTCTTTCTCTTCCTCTTCCTGCCCCTCCCCTACTTGTTCTCTCTCTCTCTCTCTCTCTCTCTCTCTCTCTCTCTTTCTCTCTCTCTGTCTCTCTCTCAAAATAAATAAATAAACTTAAAAAAACAACAACCAAAAACCATATATCTTTAAAATATCTTCTCATAGTAATAAGAAAACTGTGTTATATGTATTTGCTTGGATCAGTCCCTGGACTGCTTTCAGACTCTTTATCTGTGTAACATCATCTGAAAAGCTGCAAGGTCACTTTCTCCTTAAAGCTTTCTGTGACAGCCCCCTTCTTCTGGAAGAAAATACAAAACTTCCATCACTTTAATCCAACAGTACATTATCCACTCCCCTATCTGGGAATGTATTTCATTACTTACTAATAAATGCATCTCCTTAACTTGGGGGATTCCTAATGACTTGTTTATCTTGTTATCCTGTATTTTAACATAAAACTTTGTGAGAACATGGTACCTAAAGCAGACATTGTTGAGCATCCAACAATTGGTTGAGTCTTAAAACATATGTGTTTACTTCCTTTTCACCTCATAAATCACCTCTACTTCATATTCAGTTACTCAGGACATAGAAATTCAGTGATCCCCTCTTAACCCTGAACCTCAAAGGGGGCACCAGAATATTAGATCCAATAATTATTAGATATTCCCTGAAGTAAAATGCAGCCATTTGTAATCACTCTCTACTGAGTCAATTTTGCTGCTGAAAATTCTCTTCAAATATTTAAGCCAGGTATGTATTTATTTTGAATATCCATTCCTGATGGTGGCTGAAAACCAAAAATTTAGTTATTGAGAAAATAGAGAAGAAAATAGACTACAAAAATAAGTTTTGTATGATAGTTAAGAGGTAGTTGAAATGGCACACTTTATGCTAATCGACAAAAATAAAGCCTTTCTTTAAATGTGTGGTTTTATTTTTCTAATTATTTTTCCAACCATCTTCTATCTTAACAGATTCTAGTCAAAGTGTTACCTGAATGAGCTATCTGTATAGTTAAGCTGAAGTTATGCCAAATATTTTTAATATATAAGGGAAGTTGGAAATAGAAACAGTGATGCTTTTTACTTAGCTTATGAGGTTTTTCAAGCTTTACTTATTTCCCTGTACCAAGTAACATGGAAAACCCAGAAAAATGCAAGGGCCTGCACAGTAGCATCAGGAAAGCAGTGTGAGGTCCTGCATACTGACTTTCACCTGATGTCAGTCATCCACAGACACTGAACCAACATGCACAGTTATAGGTTCCTTTGGGAAGGAAGCACTTAAACATCAGTCACTTTCTAGCTCTGTGACTCTGCCAATAAGGGGGCTTTCAAACTGCCACTTTCTTGGTGACAAGCCACTGAGAAATTCCTGCATCCTTTATGACAGTGGTTGGCCCAAAATAAGATTGTCATATACAAGTTAATTGAATGGAATTCACCTTCTCAATAAAAAAAGCAATATATATTTTCCAGTTTCCCCCCAATACTACTGAAAAAAATAAATATATTTCTGATAATTTAAAATCAAATTTCTATCTTGGGTGACAATTAGCTGTCACACACAAAAAGAAATCAGGCATAAGAAATTCACCAGCTTGTTTTACAAAATTGAAATTCATTTGAAGAAACATGCTAAGCTCATAAAACCAAAACTTCAGACACTAGAGCACATTCCTGGGTAAAGCAAGTAACGTTTTCCTCATCTCTGTTTACAGCAAGCCATTCTAGACTAAACTCCATTAAGTAGAGAGGTTCTTATGGTCTTTTGCTGTATACACAAACAGTGCATTCATTCTAAACATGATGAGGGAGGTAGGAAGTGCATATCACCAAAAACTACACAAAAAAATTACACTGGACACCACATACTTTGACAAAGCAGATAATTAGATTAACAAAAGTTAAAGACATTTGTGACACCTAGGCTGAATTAAAAGTAATACTGCCTCATTTTTGATTTTGCAGTTTTGAATGATTCACAGATTTCGTTTTCAACCAGAAAACAGAAGGTCATTTAGAAGTTCTACTTGAGAAAAAAATCTGTTTGCATCGATACTTGATAAATGACCTACACTACTCTCCAGAATCATTTGGGTTTTAATTTCTAGGTTTATAAAGCTTTCAGACTATTTCCTATGCATTAGAATTTTTATATTCTAAAGCTTTCTGTTATATAGTCTTTATATCTTTACTGAAATAGAATGTGTGTGTGTGTAATTTATAATGTATTAATATTCATTAAAGTGACCCTTAAATAAGTGAAATTATTTAACTTCAATTTTCAGTGGGTGTTTTCAAAAATATTTTCAAAATTCTATTCATTACCTATATTTGAAGTTTAAATGATAAGTCTTTAATGCCCACTGTAGGATATCAGAAATATATCACTTATGATTATAATTTAGCCCCTGTACCTAAATTACTGCTTTTCTCTTTCCAGGTGATATACAGAAATGTTGACTAATTAAGAACATAAAAGCTATGTGCTGCTATAGGCTTATTAAAATGAACAGACCCTAGAAAAGATCATCAGTCAATTTCCTTTGCTAGGTTTCTCATAGATATGCTGGAAGACAGAAGGCTAAAGAGGAAATTTTAACTATAACCTTCTCAAACTCTCGGGAAACAGGGGACTATTTACCACTAGAATTACATTCCTGGGTTGGCTTTCAAAGCCAATTCATGATTGCTGAAGTTTTATCAAACAGAATCTCATTAATGATCTTTTGGTTAAAGGGTTTTCTCTGAGGCATAAGGCTTATTTAAAAAAATGGAAGGAAGGAAGGAATAAAGAGGGAAGAAAGAAGGAAAAGAAAGAAAAGACAGGCAAGAAGGAAGGAAGGAAGGAAGGAAGGAAGGAAGGAAGGAAGGAAGGAAGGAAAGGAGGGAAGGAGGGAGAAGGCAATTAATGACTTTCTTTGGTTTGTTTTTTTCACTGGCTTAAGGAAAGAATTGATGACACATGTTCACTCCATAGCAGCCTCAGTTACTCCCCAGCTTCTAACAATTGTCTGAGACTAAACATGAGGACAAGGGAATGAAAAGGAGAGGGAGCGGATTTCATATCAATAAATATGTGTCCTCGGTCTCTGAAGGAAAATATTTAGCTTAGACATATTATCAGCTAGGTATTATGTATTTCACTCAGGAAAGACATCATTCTTATTGCAAATATGTATCAAAGTGATTGAATTTATCTATGCTCTGGGTACGTTGTCACTTTCATTTTACCAAGGGAAGATAAATATGCTTAATTAAGTGATGACATTGGAAGTCACTGATGAATACTTAAAATCTTTCTCATTTTGAAATCCTTATGATAATCAACTTTGGCTTCCATAGAAAGTGCTGTTCTCACAATAATGTCCCCATTTCTATTTCTTTGGCTAATATATTTTTTAAATGTTTTATTTATTTCTGAGAGAGAGAGAGAGAGTGTGAGTAGAGGAGGGTCAGAGAGACAGGGAGACACAGAATCTGAAACAGGCTCCAGGCTCTGAGCTGGATGTCAGCACAGAGCCTGATGCGGGACTCGAACCCACAAACCACAAGATCATGACCTGAGCTGAAGTCGGGCACTTAACTGACTGAGCCACCCAGGCGCCCCTTTAGGATAATATTTTGAAATTGAAGACAAGAGTTGGTTTGTAAATGTTTGAGCTGACAGAGCAGGACAAAAAGGAATAATACTGTGAAATCAAGAGATTTGTTTGGATGGTGACAAATTATAAGTGTAATTTGGAAAACAATATTCATGCCCTGATACATGAAAAGCAAACACTCTTATAAAAAAACCAACATGCTATTTCTCAGTATCTGCCAAACAAGCAAAAATACTTTACTATGAACAATGTTATATAGAAGTCTTCTAGGTAAGCACAGATATGACTAAGTAAAATCTAGGTGATTCCTGGTGTACTAGAAGGAAACAAAAATTCAAAATCCACAAATTACCCAATACATTAAAACTTTTGAAGTTAGGATTTCTATTGTTTGATACTGAAGAGAACTCCAGCTTACTCATCATAAAGCACATATCAAAATATTGAATTGCCTAATTTTAAAAAAGTAGGTACTGGGGAACCTGGGTGGCTCAGTTGGCTAAGTAGCAGACTCTTGGTTTCGGCTCAGGTCATGATTTCACGGTTCGTGAGTTCAAGCCCTGTGTCTGGCTCCATGTTGACAGTGTGGAGCCTGCTTGGGATTCTCTCTCTCTTCCTCTCTCTCTGCCCCTCCCTGGCTTGTGCTCTCTCAAAAATAAATAAATAAACTTTAAAAAGTTTTTTTAAAAGAGATAAGCAGCATTTTACCCCAAAGGTAATGCAAATAGGCATTGATTTCCAGTACTTAATATCTTGTTTTAACCATTTGTCTGATGAAAACACCCATTCCTCGGTTATCCTGAAGGGCACCTGCAGGGAAACATATAATAATTTCCTCTCTATAAACCTGAAATGCTTCAAGGTTTTCTGTTGCCAAATACTGAGAAGCATGCAGGGATTCCTTCTTTCTTGTTTTTTAAGCATGAAATTGCTCACTATTGTCTGTAGTTTATAAAACTCCTATATAATTGATACTGAAAATACAATTAAGAAAAGGAGAACAAAGAATAAGGGAAGTAGGAGAGAGATTTTACAGTTTAATATATTGTAAATATCAGAACATCTCTTTATTCAAAATGTACTGCATTTAAGTACAGATTATTTTAAGAAAATACCTACTTCTATATTTAATGAGGAAATATTTATTGTTAATAAACCAGCTACAGAGAAATAATCTTTACATAAATTCCCACTTTGAACATCTTCCTGGCAAGGAATAATTTCATTCTGTTAATGTTTAAACTTATGAAATTCAACATCTATATTTCAAACTTAGGAATCTAATAAATTAGAAGCAATTATAACCAAAAATATTTTAATCCTATAGTAGGTAAGAAAATACGTATGTCTTAAAAGATTCTGTCAAATCACAACTTTTGTCATTATATTATATAAAGTAAGATAAACCAAGAAAACTGCAGGTTAAGTGATTATGCAAAATTATTTCACATAAATAATACATTACTTAACTGTTAATCATACCACAGTTAAATTTTATTACAATAGTAGCAATGAATGAAATATTTCTTTTTTTTGGAAATTAGCTCTCAATTTTAGGAAATTGTTGGATAAGTGTTATAGAAATATAAATGTTTCTATCAAAGAACCTAATTTTTGTAATTCCAAGTTAGCCTTGAAAAATTTTTAGGCATCACAATATTTGGTATGCCTGCTGGTGAAATAATACAAGGCAAGGTTACAAAGTAAAGCTTCTTTCGTCTTTGTCCTATTAACTTTATCTTTAATAATTAAATTTGTTTTTGTCTTTTAATTCCATTTAAATTTGCATTTCTTCAGAAAAATATATATTTATGAAGAATCATTTTCCAGAAATCAAACAGAGTAGAAGAAAATAAGCCATTTTTACCAAACTGATAAATTTAATGTTTTGTTCAAGCAATGTCTTAGCTTTCTGGAGGTATAATTGACAAATATGAACTGTAATTATTTAAGGCATCCAATATGATGATTTAATATATATACATAGTGAAATGATTTCTATAGTCAAGCTAATTAACACATCTGTCACCTCACACAATGACTACTTGTGTGTGTGTGTGTGCGTGCGCACACACGTCCGCGCTCATGCACGTGTGGTGAGAACACTTCAGATCTACTCTCTTAGCAAGTTTCAAAACACAATAATTAACAGTACTATTAACTGTAGTCACTATGATGTATATTAGATCCCTAGAGCTTATTCACCTTATAACAGAAAATTTGTACACTTTCACCAATATCTCCCCATTTCCCCAAACCTAGCAACCATCATTTTCCTCTCTGCTTCTGAGCTTGACTTTTTTAGATTCCATGTATAAGTGAGATCATGAGATTTGCTTTTCCATGTCCAGCTTATTCTACTTGGCATCATGTCCTACAGGTTCATTCATGTTGCAAATGACAGGATTCCTTTTTTTTTTTTTTAAGAATGGATTATATCCCATGTTTTCTTTTATCCCTCCATCTGCTGAGAGACATTTATTGTCATCATATCTTGTTTGTTGTGAATAATATTGCAACAAACATAGGAGTACAGCAATCTGGGATACTTCCTTCATTTCCTTTGAATATATGCCCCAAAGTGGGATTATTGGATGATATGATATTCATATCTTTTTTTAATTTTTTTGAGGAAATTCTGTATTATTTTCTACAGTAGCTATACCAATTTTCATTCCCCAAAACAGTACATAAGGGTTCGATTTACACCACAGCTTCAACATCACTGTCTCTTGTGGTTTTGATCAGAACCATGCTAACAGGGGTGAGATTAGATATCTCATTGTGGTTTTGATTTGCATTTCCCTGATGATTAATGATACTGAGCATTTTTTAATATACCTTTTGGCCATGTATGTGTCTTCTTTAGAAAAATATGTACTCAGAAACTCATGGGTGGCTCAGTCAGTTAGGTGTCTGACTTCAGCTCAGGTCATGATCTCATTGTTTGGGAGTTCAAGCCCCACATTGGGCTCTATGCTGACTGCCTGGAGCTTTTCTCTGATCGTCTCTCTCTCTCTGCCCCTCCCCTCCTCATTCTCTCTCTCTCTCTCTCTCAAGAATAAACATTAACAAAATTGTAACAAAATTAGAAAACATAAAAGGAAAAGCAAAGGGAAATAAAATTAATACCTAGAAAAAGAAAAAAAATGTGTAATCAAGTCCTTTGATTTTTAATCAAATTTGAGGAGATTTTACTATTGAGTTGTATGAGGTCCTTATATATTTTGGATACAAACCTATTGTTAGATAGATGGCTTACAGATATTTCCTCCCATTCCATAGGTTGCCTTTTCATTTTATTGATTGTTATCTTTACTGCACAGAAGCATTTTGGCTTGATGTTACACTTGTTTATTTTTGGCTTTGGTGCCTGTGTTTTTGCTGCCACACCCCTCCAAAAATCATTGTCTAGACTAATGGTACAGAGGTTCTCTCTGCATCTTCTTTTAGGAGTTTTACAGTTTTAAGTCTTTAGTACATGCTGAGTTCATTTTTATGTATATTGTAAGACAATCATTCGTTTTCATGGATAATCATGAAATACTATCCATGGATAATCAGTTTTTTCAGCACCATTTACTGAAGAGAACATCCTTTCCCCCCACCTTGTAGTCTTAGTATCTTTGTCAAAGATGGTTGACCATATATGCATAGGCTTATTTCTGGGATCAGTATTCTGTTCTATTGGTCTGTTTTTATACTAGTACTATAATCCTTTGATCACCATTGCTTTGTAATATAGTTGGAAATCTGGTTGTGTGATGCTTCTAGCTTTGTTCTTGCTCAAGACTGCTTTGGCAGTGTCTTTTGTGGTTTTACACAAATTTTAGGATTGCTGTGGATGGAATGTCTAGTATGTCTGTTAGGTCTGTTGATCTAAAGTGTAATTGATGTCTTGTGTGTCCTTATTAATTTTCTCTCTGAAGTCTCTCTACCTTATGCATGTTAATATTTGCTTTATTTATATATTTAGGTGCTCCAATGTTGGATACATATATATTTACAATTATTACATAATCATGGTGATTGACACATCTATCATTCTATAATGACTGTCTTTGCCTTTTGTGACAGATTTTGACAAGTCTATTTCATCTGAAATGAATATAGCCCCCCTTGTGCTTTTTTATTCATTGCCACCCTTGTGCTTTTTTATTCGTTGCCACCCTTGTGCTTTTTTATTTGTTTATCATTTGCATGGAATAGGGTTTTTCACTTAGAGCCTATGTATTGTCTTAAATGAAGTGAGTATCTTGCAGGAAATATATTGTTGATTGTAGTTTTCATTCATTCAGTACATACATGCTCTTTGATTGGAGAATTTAATCCATTTACATTTGAAGTAGTTATTGATAAGTAAAGACTTACCCTTGTCATTTGTTGTTTTCTGTGTCATAGTTCCTTTGTTCCTTTCTTCTCTTGTAACCCCCCTTTGTGATTTGATTCTTTTTGTAATTTTCACTCTATTTTTTCCTTTGTCTTTTGCATGTTTATCACAGGTTTTTTTTCTTTGTGATTATCATGAGACTTACATAGGTCATTTTATACTTATAACAATCTATTTTAAGCTAATAACAACTTAACTTTGCACACAAAAACTTTACACTTTTATTCTCCCCCATCATTTTTTTAACATTACCAGTGTTACTATTTACATCACTCTCCAGTGGCTAGAGAGGGTCCATGGATCGCTTCATGGTGCACAGCTGGGACCTGAGGTTGGCAGACTTGTTACTCAAGGCATGAACAGTTATGGCTCCCCCGAGGTCCCTTGGTAGATGGTGCTGATGACAGGACCAACACCAAGTAGGGTTGTAGCCAAATTCATAGGAGATGTGGCTGTTTCTGGATCTGTAACCAGAACCACAATCTACAAGCTTGCCATCTGGGCATGAGCCAGGCAACTTAAATGGCCTTCCCTTGTCGTGTTCCACAATTGCTTCTAAACCCCTTACCTGGATCTCAGAGCTCCCACAGAAGCACTTTTATCCATGGATGCGTGCCAAATTTTTGTTACTGTGTAGGAATATGAGCAGGGGACCTGCTGATGTCCTGTGAAAACAAATGTTTAAAAAACATGTCAAAATTGAAAAAAAAAAAAAAAGATTCTCACAAGCATTTTATAATCTTTAACTCTTAGAAAAATAATTCAGTATTAAGAGGTATTATAAAATAACATTTTCATAAATATTTTAGTACATGCAGATTTTTCTCTTCCAACAAACTCAATGAAGCACTACTAATATAAAATTAAGGGGTGTCTGGCTGGCTCAGTTGGTTAAGCATCTGACTTCACTCAGGTCATGCTCTCACAGTCCATGAGTTCAGGCTCTGCATCAGGCTTTGTGCTGACAGTTCAGAGCTTGGAGCCTGCTTCAAATTCTGTGTCTCCCTCTCTCTCTTCCCCTCCCCTGCTCATGCTCGATAGCTCTCTCTCTCTCTCTCTCTCTCACTCTCTCTCAAAAATAAATAAACATAGAAAAAAAATTTAAATAATATGTTTATGCTGAAATCCCATCATGCTTCTCTTCAAAGCATCCAGGTACAAACTACTAGGAAATTAGATTAAATATGTTGACAACTGGATGAATCATCTCCAAATAATAGAGACATAGCATTCTAAAAATGATCACACTTCTTAACTTTTTCTGTCCATAACCAACAAACGTGGAGCCAAGGAAAAAGTCATGATATTTATTTCATTGCTACTCATCTATGTCTTTTGGACAGTGATACAAATATTCACACGTTTTACTTGTTTGTTTAGCTAGATAGTAAATGACATTTGAAAGCAAATTAAAAAATAAGGAAGGATGCTTCAAAATTATATAATTAAATACACAAATTGCCGTTATGATTTCTTGGTCAAAATTCTAAAATCAAACAAGTAAAGTATGCAAATTAGGATTGTTATCACCTTACTGTTTGAGAGAAATTGAGACTCTCAATTTTGGCTGCACTAAGATTTTTTCAATGTTGTCACCATGCCAAGGCAACACCGGAACAGCTCTGTTGGTAGTTTCAGTCCAGGGAACATTTTCCATTTCATAACTCATTCCCCAGATGTATGATCATACCTCATATACACAGAAAACAGAACAATAAGCCCTTAAATATACTCATGGCAGATTTTCACAAAGGAGTTCACAGGATAGCATGTCTGCTTAAAGAATGATTCTCTTGCTTTTCCTATTTGTTCTCAAATTACCTATTTCTTTTAGAATTAAAATGTGAAAACGTCCCTCCCATGGTCATTTTATTTGAAAGTAACTTTATCTGTGTTTGCACACTGAGTTTTCACAAGTTTAAACTTCAAGTGGGCTTAATATTTTTTTTTTCCATAAGTAATGTTTGCTGGTGGGAAATTTGCTAGAAGGCTTTCTATCTGTTTCTGGTGTGTCAGAGCTAGATGTATGTCCAAACAAATAAAAAATCTGCTATGCTATAACTACTTAAGCTAATACTATCAAGTGAGTAACTTTATCACAGTCCCATAGGGAGATTATGGATTTGTGGAGAATGCATTCTGGGATTCTAGTCAGCATGTTTTGAGAAAGGATGCATATGAAAGAATCCAGATCCACAGTGAGAGTTCTTAGAGCAGGCTCCATCTAGACTGGTAGAAACCATACCTGCCAAGGAAGAAATATTTTCTAGATTAATTAAAAAAATGCTTTCTTTAAAAAAGACTTTTGTGTAGCAGTGACCAATAAAGTGCCAAATCCAAGAAAACGATATCTCCCTAATGAACTATACCTTGTGGAAAATTTTGAAAGTAATTAAGGATCAACTGTGTAACACAGCTGCGTGGTTTCCCACTTCCACAGCATACAAAGCAAATGCTACCCACCCTGAGGTATGAAACATGTTGATACTGAACTAACCTCATTTTCAGGATGTAATTTACGAATAAATTTACAACCGTGTCTTCTCGACCACTATGGATTATATTTTAAAATGTTTTGAAAATGTATCCAGTTTTCCACGTTATGATTGATATTATTACATTTTAAGTCCAAGTACCACATTTGCAGTGAATCTGTCCTATTATTTAAACTTATGTTCAATGGAAAGTATAATGTTATGTTTTTATTAATAACTCAATAATTTGAAGAGCTGTGGATGAAAGCGCATTGATGAAAATCTGTGTTTGCCTAGTACTCCTTCACTTTTGTAATGGTATCTAAAATATCCTTCTTAGATTCTTACTTCTCTCAGTCTATATGACCTTGCTCCAAGATACAAAGGTGGGGATAAGATCTGGTCCTGTCCAACACAAGCATACAGGCTACAAGTATTGTTCAGGCTAGGTATGGGATCCAGATGATATTGATTAGAGGAATCAGAAGATTGCAGGGAGCCTTCTGCCTGCACCAAGGGAGATTCTAATTTGCAATGGGACAGTGGTTCTCTAAATGGAGTCTTTGGACCAATAGTATCCTAATCAGATGAATAATTGTAAGATATGCAAATTCTCAGCCTCCACCATCCCAGACAAAAACTCTGAGTGTAAGATTTAACAATCTACCCGTGCTGTTTACATCTTTGCCAGCACGACTTTATGCAGTGGGTGTGCTGTGCTTTCAATGTTGTCACCCTATTGCTGTATGGTTTAATGTGCTCCTTCCTTCAAGGAATAATTCAAAAGCTTTCTCTTCCATGAAGTCATTCTTGATTGTGTTTTGTATTCATTATTTTCTTCGAATTTTATTTTCACTTTATGTGTCCATTTCCAGGAATTTAAAAGACTCAGCTTGCATTACTGTCATTCATGTACATCTCATTTACCCCTTTAGCTTAAAACTACTCAAAGAACAAAAGATAGCTTTGTCCATAATTGTATCTCCAAATGTATGTGTTGATCAATGGATAAATAACTGAATATCTCGGGGGCTTTAAAAATATTAGGATAGATGGATGAATTAGAAAAACTAGAACTTCCCACTGAGGATGTCATCACTGCATCACTAAGGACTCAGTGATGTAACAATACCAAGCATTCCCAAATTGCTCCATGGAGTTAATGCAATCCAAATAATCACAACAGGTGGGTGTGTGTGTGTGTGTGTGTGTGTGTGTGTGTGTGAAATCTGAGCATTTAGTTTGATATGTCCATTCTGAAAATTCATAAAACTATACAATATAATTTGTGTTGTGGGTGTCTGTGTGTTTGTACAGAGATAGATATATAGGTATTCATATTTTAAAATCTAAAATATATGTATTTTTGAAAAATGAAATATTTTATTTTATTTGCAATTTACTTTATTAATGCTTTTTTCCCCAAGTAACTGAGAACATGGGTTCAACTTTTCGTAATCTCTATTGCAGCAGCTTTTATATAAGATGTGAAACACAGTCTTTTTAGTCCTTCTCTGAAATGAGATTAGGTGAGGCGTGGTTTTGGTATTTGTGAATGGGAGCAAAGGAATTTTAATATAAACATGTTCTAAAAAGTTCAATGGCATGGTGAAAGCTTACAAGACAGGTGTTCCCATTTTATATAATACTTCTATTTTTAAATCTGTTCAGTCTCTAAGTTTTCAAATTTAACAATTAAGCATTTTCAATCTGATCTCCTGGGAAAATTTTAATCAAATAACCAAGATAATTCCAATTTAAATATTAACTAGCCAAAATTTAGCCAAGGTATCAGCTGAGGTTACTGTGTGCTTTGATATTTAGATTAAATGGTCAAACTGGCTCAAGTCCCCGAGGCTAATTTTATGGAATATCCAATGCCCTACATAAGGTTTCTATGAATTTTCTTACAAATTATGTTTTCATGCTGATTTCCTGGCTCCCTTTGGCTCAATCTCTTTACCAACCCGAATGTTGCGACTGTTCTCTTTTAACTGGTCTGCATTTTCCAATCTCCTTGTTAGCTGCATTCAAACAATGTATTCATTTTATTTTTAATGATTAAATGTGATCTATTAAGATTTGTATTGAGCTATAAAATTATTAACTCTGTCTCCTTACTATGTTTCCTCCCAAAAGATATTGGAGCCTATCAGGGTCAGTCAGATAATTAGATGCCCTGAAATAATAAAGGCCATGTAAATTTTACTAAATTTTCATCCTAACCCAGCATTTCTAAGGAGGATCAATAATCACATGAGACATATTCTCTAATTACACTTTTCTCTTCAAAATATCGCATTTTGAGTATCATTTATGATTTTGGCTGGAAGTAACTACAGCTTATTATGAGAAAAGAAAAAAAATTCTCTTCACATTTGGTACCTCATAATATTATCATGTTCATATAACTAGTGTGCTTCTCAGAGTTGGTAATGTTTAATCTGCTTTTAACCATAATCTCAGATAATTTGGATGCTTAATTGCATCTTTAATATAATTTACTATAATGAAATATATTAATAGTCTGGTTAAAATGTTATCCAAACAGCAAAGAAAAATTCATAAGAATACTCAGCTTAATTATTTATCTTCAAATATGACTTCTTTCTAAAACCAAAGGTCTTTCAGGATGGTTTCCTCTAGAGAGTGGAGAAGGACATCAAAACTTAAATACCTTCCTCAAACATGGAGTTTTCTACAAATGTTTTAATTTCCTGTTCTACATTGTAAGAATAGCTAAATGAGCAAATATGGAAAATGTATTTAAAATATGAAAATAAGTAAAATAAGTTAAGTGGTCAAATGCTCTGGTTGATCTGCTTATATTACTATTTTTTTCCCAGACTTTCCATATCTTAATATCTTACCAGTTGCATTTCTTTTTTTTTCCAGTTGCATGTCTTATACATGTAGTTGGTAAATACATGTTGAGGTATAGAAAAATATGAGAAAACACAGCAGCTCACCGAATGGTATGTTCTAAACCTTAAGAATTAATATTGTCATTTAATTGATTCCTTTATAATTGGTAGAGACTTTGTTTAACTCACCTTTCTCAAGCAAGCACCTTAATAAAATACTCACCCAGAGAACACTGAATGGAAGATTTCACAACCATGTGCTCACGTTTAGTTTCCATCATTGGCATTAAACATATTCAGATACACTCTATAATATGTGGAATATTTTAGGAAATTTCACAGCAGTGAATAGTTTGGGAATTCACAGCAGTTACAGAAGAAGAAAAAAGCAGCTACTATAATACACACAACCCATTGCTGCAGCAAACACCAGCCTATTACATACCTTGTCCATCTCCATATAGTTGATTGGTTTTTGCCATTTATTCCATTGAATATTACTGAAATACAATAACAGCAGCAAAAGCGAGAGCCACAGGTCTATATTGTTTACCCAGAAACATTCTAAAACATAAAGATGTAGAAAATTTGAATATATAGAGGTAGAAAATTATAGCAAAGAGTACCAAATAAGAAAGCTGGTAGAGCTTTGTTGCAATTTAGCAGAACGGGCTTTAAGGCACATTTCTTTTTACTTAACATTAAAAGGGCTACATAGTAATGATATTCTTTTCCAATTTCTCTGGAATGTGTAATAACCATAAATACCTGATAATATGGATTTAAACTACAGATGCTATTAACTTAATAGCTTTATTAATTTAATAGTTATTCTTAATTTAATAAAACTAAAAGGAGAGATAGACAAATCCACAATAACAGTGAAAAACCTTACTAAATAATTGCTTGGTTACATAAACAATAAAGATATAGAAGTTTGAACAATATATTTTTTAAAGCATACTCCTGGGCATATATAGAATGTTAGCCATCAAAAATGTAGCATAGCTTTATTTTCAGGCACACATGCAATAAACATTTGCCATTATTGACTAAAAATAATGACCATATGGTAGACAATAAAGTAAGTCTTACAAAAATGCCAGAAGATTGAAATGATACAGTTTTTTTCTAACCACACATTATATTTGAAATCATAAGCAAAAATATATTAGAAATTGCCTTTATTTATTGAATATAAAAGTAGTTTTCTAAATAATCTACCTATAAAAAAATCATAGTAGAAAACAATACAGTTTTTAAATAAATGACAATAAAATAACTATATACTAAAATTTTTTTTGATGTACTAAAGCAGTGCTTAGATGAACACTTACATTTTCAAGTGCAAACACTAGGAAAGAAGAAAGGCTAACACTAAAGTATTGCACACCTATTGAATATACTATAGAACGGACAATAAAATAAAATGAAAAAATGAGGAAAGTAATAATATAAGAGCAGATATTAATAAAACATAAAGAGCATCAAGAGAGCAAAAACTCTTTCTTAGAAATTTGAAACAAATTGCTAAATCTCTGGCAAGACTTACAGAGAAAACTTTAAAAAGAGACAAGTCACAACTAGCCAATATAAAGACATCAGGTATTTAAAAGTAATGAGACAATGTTATAAACAATTATATGCTAAATTTGTAATGAACAAATCACTAGAAAAATACAGCTTACACAACTGAAATCCAAGAGAAAATCTGAATAATCCTTTAAATCCTTTAGTTAGTCATTCTACTATTTTGTTAACTTTTCTCTTTAAGTTTTTTGTAACTATTTTACATTTTCAACCATACCTATAAGCAAAATATGTGTGTCTATAAATAGTTTATGTAATTCTACATTTAATGAAAAAATAAGAATAAAGACTAAAGAAATCCATGAAATTATGATACCATAATCAACAAAAGAAACGACATCACAGGATGCCTGCTACACAATACTGTTACTGCCACAAGTTTATAAACTGTGAGACATCAGGTGGAAAACTTGCCACAAAATGCATTAACTGTAAAACTTTGTGTGGGTGGCTCTCAAGTGATGGTGTACATCTGTTCCTGAAGCAAAGGAAGTCCTTAAGAAGCCTTTTAAATAATAAGAAAACTTTGCAAGACAAATAGGGGTAGTAAATGAAACTCCTTGTAAAGTTGAGTTCTTATAACCTGAGTTATCTAAAATCATGTTATAAATCTACATATTTTATATAAATACATGAGCACATAGAAGAGTACTTTAGTACAGCCAGTCTTTGTTAAGATTAGGTAGGTAGTGGAGTTGTATGCAGTGGCACAGAACAAAGAAAGGACAGAGGAAAGTAAACAGAACGTTAAAATTTTAAAAATAGTTAACTATGTATGACATAATCTAATTTAAGTAAAGTCATAAATATGAAAAAGTTAACCTAAAAATCCAATTTGGGGGGCACCTGAGTGGTTGGTTAAGTGTCTGACTCTTGATTTCAGCTCATGTCATGATCCCAGGGTCGTGGGATTAGGCTCTGTATCAAGCACACTCAGTGTGGAGCCTGCTTGAAATCTCTCTGTATCTGCCCCTCCCACTCAGCTTGTGTACACTCTCTCTCGATCTCTAAAAATAAAACTTTTTAAATTAAATTAAAACTAAAAATAAAATTTGATATATGGTAAGTAGTTAATCAAAAGCAGTTTTATAGTAAATTGTAGATTATTATTTTAAATACATAAAAACCAAAGTTATCTATGTGTGTATATAAGTTCTATAAGAGCAAGAGGAAAGTTCTGGTTAGATAACAACTTATTAGCACTGGATTGATCAAAAATGGGAGATTGAAAGGGGGTGTCAGATAGAAGATGGTTAAACTGTAGGCACCTATTTCTTTTCTTTCTCTTCTTTTAATATGGCATTTTTCTCAACACAAAAAAATTCACAGGTTAATTTAATCATGCCATATTATGTCAAGTTTCCCACATTAAATGTCTTGTAATTTAAAAAGATAGTCTTTAAAATCAAACAGAACTATAAATTTGAGTCATGGCTCTTCCAAATTAATAGTTTTACCCTTTGGCAAGTATCTAACATCTTTAGGTCTCAGTTTCCTCATCAGTAAAATGAGCATAAGAATACAACTATGTTAGAGTGTAGAGGAGTTAAAAGACATGTGAAGGTATGTGAAAATCACATAAAATAAGAGCATGACTCCTAGTAGGTAGCAGTTTATTTTCTCTGTATATAGAGGAGAAAGTACTTGATGGCCATTTAATCAACTGGGATTTTGTTGGCAACCGTCATTCTAATCCTCAGACCAGATTCTGATCAATTTAAGAAAAAATCAAATATGGAAACCCACCACATCCCATTTGTTACAGATACAACCAGGTTATACAGCTGTCATGAAAGCCAAACCAGATAGACAAAGAAGACTGTCCCCAGCCTGAACTTTGGAGCATCGCTCCATGGGACGTTTTAAGTCTTTAGATTTATTTGTGTCAATAGTCTGAATGGAGGAAGAAGCAGTGTATGTGATCCAGTCCCATGCACTAGACTTCTGGGAGTCTAACACATCTCAGTGAGGACTATGAACCAATTTTGGCACCCATCAGCTAAGTAACTCCAATCAATGAGATAACTTCAGGGTAGGGCCAACAGTGTGTTAAGGGAAAATCCTTCCTCAAGAAAACCAGAGTTAGGGAAAGGATATTCTCTTCTAACACCACCTAGTAGTTTTCAAACACTATATTAGGAAAACTCATTTTCTTAAAAATAAGTTTAATTTCAAGGCAAATCTTAATACCTACAACTACTTCATGTAAAAGTTAATTTTAAGGTGAATCTTAGTACATAAAATTACTTACATGAAGGAGTGAGGAGGAAAAAAGAACCTTAAAATTTACTCTGGGTCACAAATCTCATTAATCAATGGTAATTACTCAATCACAGTTTCTACTTAATTTCTATTAAAATAATGCTTACACAAAAAAAGGGGGGTCAAAGATTATAAAATGCAAATAGCACATATTTTTAATTATTGAACTTGTTTAATGTATGAATTTCCTTCATTTTGCTTAATATATATTAAAGAATCTTATTCTGGAAACTGCAGTGAAAAAAGTACATTCCAATTAAAGTTAACAGACAACACTCTGGTTATTTTTATTACATCACTTATCCCCCTGTAATATTGGCTTTCCAGGCAGAAATTTTGTCATTTATTTTGGTGTAATATAACCCATAGTAGAAACTGCACTATTGGGTGCATATGGTTACAATCTTATGCATATGTGGAAAAATCATTTTTTCTTTTATTCCACGCAGCTAAAAATCATCCACTGACTTAAACTAAAGGCTTTCAGGGAAAAAGAGTATAGCTTCACTAAAGGAAAATTTATAATAAACTTAAAAAATGGCCTGTTAAGAAACTTTTTTTCTATTTAGTAATTTATAGATAAGCAAAATGTATCTGTAAAACTATTCAAACACATACTCATGATTCTATGCTATATATCCAAATTTGCGATGATATCTTGGATTCAAATTCACCTTGAGAAAAGCATCGTATGAGCAAGATGTTCTTTGCAAGCCTTTGAAAATGGATTGTATAAAAACACTATTTTTAGTGGCACCTGATCTCAATATCAACAAGCCAATGGTTAACAGGCAATTAGAATTTTTTTCCAACATATTATTCTTAGAATCACTATCTTAGCAATATTGGCTTAAAAATCCCTGTAAAGTTGGCCATTGCCACATAGTGACTATTTCAGCTCTTGTAAGTAAAATCAAGTATGTATGTGTATATATATAAATAAATATTGTAAATAAATAGATGATAGATAGATAGATAGATAGGGAAAGAGAGAGAGGGAGAGAGAGAGAGCGAGAGAAAGAGAGAAAGAGAAAGATGTTGATGAAACCCAGGTGACAAGGATGAGCAAGAAAATTTGCTTTGTTCGATATTTGTCATGCATAAAGATAAAGTACAGAGCTGATAGACTGAACTGTAGATTGTCATGTTGAAGCTATCAGTGTGATCCTGAAAGGGAGAAGTGGGGCTCTGGCCAGCACCCACCATATAAGCTCTAGAGTTTGATTTTCAGTATAGATAAGGATAACAGAGAAGACAGGAAGATAGGTGTCTCACATTAGCAAATGCAAAGCAAATATCTGACAGCACGCAAGCTATATTTCCATGATGGTATTAAATTAATTATTTCATAAATAATCCATAGTAACGACCAAATGTGGCTAAATAGACCATTCAAAAATAGATAATTTGTATAGTTAGGTGAGTAATGTTAAATTTTAGACATTTAACGATCACAATGAAATATCTGGTTACAATGGAATATATTGTGTTTATTGCTGAAAGAAAATGATTTTAGGATAAGCTGATTTATGGTGGCTATATTTAAACTGATGTGAATTGAAATTGAGTCAAATTTCCAGTTTAAAAGTTGGTACATTGTTGTTTTTAATATTACCTAAATTTCCCAAACACATTTAAATTATTATGTAAAAAAACTTTTAATAAATGATGATTTTGTTCTACAGTTGCCTCTTAATAACTATTGTATTCTTCACAGAATTAAAGGAATGTCTGTAGGCCTGTAACTCCTCTTTCTGGAATATACTATCCAGCTTCATATAAATAAACACAATGCAGTAATTTACCTTCTATATCGCTCCATCTGAAATTCTGAGAGCTTTCCGGAAAATTCACATAACTTTCCAGATTGTTGTCAACATGGGTGCATTGCATTTAAAGTTAAATTTAAAAGACACTCTAAAGAATATAGATATATGTCTAATTCTTCCCTTAGAACGAAGTGTTAATCTGCTCATTCTCAAGAGCTCTCTGGTTTTTTCCCCTCAACAGCATCTCGTGTTGCTGTGCACAGGAAGAAAGGAATCTTCTTACTGTACTGAGCATATGTGAATAATTTCCCTATATCCTCAGGGTGAGAGACAGCAAGAGGTTATATTCCAGATATTTCCTGAAGAATTTGGCTTTTAGTCCTAATCAAATCTTTCCCCAGATATAGCACTACATTTAGGATATACAGGATAATAAAGATAGTTTCCTCCATACGAATAGTTCCAATTCATTTCTGCTTAGTTTGTTGTAATTTCCATAAAAAACTCCCTCTTTTTGTTCCTCTCCATAACCTTACAGAAGTCTGCTCCTCATTATACACATCCCTAAGAAATGTTTAGTATTAGGAAAAATACTTAACATTTTTTCCAAGGTAACAGAGGAAACTATAGGGAAACCTCACAATACTAAGTGGACAAAAAGTTCATGAATGTCAATTGGCTGGTGAAAGAAAATGCCTTGGATTAGCAGATCTTGAGCTATTAGAGGAGGTAGAGGAATAGGAACCAGAAACTGTTTAAACTATTTTCCTGAGAACACCAGCCCAATAAATATAACTCTAGAAACAATGCTCACTGCATGAATTTTTTTAATCAGAAATGAAGGTGTATATGAATTCTAAACACTTGGTTTCTATATGATGATAAAAACATAAAACTGCTCTAGAATCAATTAAGCTAGAATTCACACCTTTTTTTTGTATCAGGTAGTATACTACTGAGTGCCAACAGAGGCAGATGGAGCAGAGTTTCTTCTCAAAACTACGCAATCTGTTAAAAACTTTTTATAGTATTAAAAAAGGCTCTGTCTCACTCTCAAAAGTAACTTAAAGCACCTTTCAAAATGCATACAAGAGGAAAAACAACACAAAGGATACTAATTAGCAAAGAAATCGGGGCAAATTGGATATAAGAATAAGAAAAGGAAAGGGACAGCCAAGGGTGAATTTTAGTATCCCAGGTTTATCCTATAAACACCTGCCACAAAATTGCAGAAAGTGAGCCTCGAGTCTGACCGTGACTATTTCAACAGTCAAAGCAAAATAGGAAATATGGTCAGCTTTGTCATTCACAAATGCACAGATAGTAAAAAGAAATATTCAGAAGAACAACTACTCCCAGGCAGAACACCCTGAGAGATTCACCATGGGGGTCCTCAGAAAAACACAAGTTGGCAAGAGAGCATTCATCAGTAGGCGTATCTATGGCCCTGCAAGGATGCTCTTGAACATCTGTTCTCTTCAGGAGAGAATCAGGCGTGTGCATTTCCCAAAGTTCCATGTGCATCACCCACACTCAGGTGGGCCTGAGAGAACCATCTCTTATTTGGTCTTAAGGGGATACTAGGTCTCCAAGAAATGGCTGGAAGAAACTGCCAAATCCATATTATTTTATGCTGATGATATAAACGCCAAAGCTTGAGGAAATTATTATTCAATAATCAATATTTCTCCTGGTTAGCATAACTAGGATCTGGTGGTCTTGTAATTTTTGTTTTCTGAATGAATAAACAAATGCTCCATATTACTTTCTTCTGCTGCTACACTGCCATGGCCATTATAAAAGTGGTAAGGGTGCCTGGGTGGCTCAGTCAGTTAAGTGTCTGACTCTTGATTTTGGCTCAGGTCATGATATCACCACCATGAGTGTGAGCCCTGTGTTGGGCTGTGCACTGAGCATGGAGCCTGCTTAAAACTCGTTCTGTCTCTGTCACTGTACTCCCTCTGCCTCCTCCTCTACTGTGCGCTCTTTTTTTTTCTCAAATAAAAGAAAAATTAATAAATTAAAAGAGAAAGTTAAATAATCAAATAGGATACATGTTTTGAAGAAAACAATATGAAAATAAAGGTAAAAAGATAGTGGACAAAGAAGTAATTGAATAAATATAATAATGTAGAATAAATATAACAAGATAAATTATAAAGAGTAAAAAGAATATAATTTTCTATGTGGAAGATTTAAAGTAAAGGTATAAAACAAAAGAAGTAAAAAAGAAATTCCAAAGTTTGATATTAAAAATATAATAATATAAAAATATATAACATTCTTCATGGTAATGAATTGAAATAATTTTAAAATACTGAACTATAAAGCAAGACTTGTTCTTAGTAAATACAGAAAAATAGGAAGTGAGAAAAGGATGAGCAGGTAACAAGAGTCCCAGGAATGTACTGACACTAGATGAAGAGTCCTGAGGCAGACCCATAGGAAACTCTCTACCTTTTGTCACTGATTTAGTCCCCTTAATACTGTGTAGACCAAATGGTCCTTCAGAAGTAGGCAGTTGTTCAGCAACAGGGAGAAGAAATTGCTTCTACTACCTCCGTCACTGGCAAATTATAAGTTGCCCTTTTTAATGAGCCCTGGCTATCAGTGAATTGTAATTTTTTCATTTGGAAAAAAAAAAAAAGGAAGTAGGAAAATTAGTACTTTTCATCTTGAGATATTTCCTCAATACAAATTATCATTCTTTTTTTTTCCATTTGTTATATCATGTCTTCACGACCCTATTATTCTTGAGTTATGGGCACACTGATTGCTTAATTAATTTTTTTAGAACCACATCATGCAGTAATTGAATTTTGATCTGAATCCATGTGACTATCAGAAGGAATTTTTTGTCCTTTTTACTTTTCTTAAATTTAATTAGAAGAGCCATGATTAGATTGAATATTGAATCTCAGATGTTAAAATTATATGAAAGGCCTCAGAAATATTAACTGATTTAGAATATTTTAGCTAAATACTCCTAATAGGTTATATATTTAGGAAGCTCATCAATTCATACTTTTGAACTAAAATGTTATATATAATGTGAAAAAATAATTAAAGACATTTCATGAGTAATAGATGTGATGGTACCAATATCTTTTTACTTCTTAATTCTAACATTTACTTCTGCATGAATTAAATCTATTGTGATACAGATACAAAGTAAGAGCATTTGCACGTATATAAACTTTTGGCTTCTATGTAAAATGAAGGGCAGATAAATAAGTTTATATAAAATTAGTATTGGTGTTAGAATGTGAAGACAGGCTAAGAATTTTGAGATATTTTCCTCAGGTACTGTGTAGATAGAGTATTTATCTTTGTTAACCACCATGCGTCTAACTAATAAGTTGACTGAATGATCTATGTATATGTTCTTGCCCTTGTTCAAACAAACAGGCTAGAGCTTGTGGTAACATGATGACCTTACAAGTACAAAATACACACTCCTCAGGCATATTCAAGACATTAACTGTGATAAGCAGAGAGCTCAGCCTTGTGTAATCTGTCAACAAACTAATAAATTACTTTGGTCAGGGGAGGAAGAACTTCCTCCCCATGACCATCTGCACAGGGGAATACGTTAGTAATTAGGATTCCAACAAATCTGAAGGTTTTGACAAGATAAGCAAAGGCTTAATACTTAAAGTTAAGGTCTAATCCTTTTAGGAACTGATTAACACACACTTAACTTTTTCTGGCATTCTATCTGTAAATATTACGAAATTATGAAGAAATATGATCAAGCAACAGGAATGTCCATTTAGAGCCCTACCCTGAATTCAATATAAAGTTCTGTTTCCACCGACGTCAAAAGGAGTGCTCCTCTAATGGAATCACATTCGGGTGCTTTATTGATTATTAAATCAAACCCAAATTTACTTAATTCTCTTAAAAAGGATTAGTTATTTAATCCCGTTAGTATATATTTTGGCTATATAGCTGGAGTCAGAAGGCCTGGATTCATATCTCTGTTCTTACACTTAAGAGCTATTTGACTTTAGGTAGCACCTGTTTCATCAAAGGAACCCAAAATTCCCTACCACAGCAACTTGTTGGACAAGCTGACTGAAAAGGAAGGCAAACAGCCTATGACTTCATTGAGAATGAAACAAAAATTTTGGTCACCTACTCTGATTGAAGTTTTAGGTAAAACTCAGCATTAATCTTCTTCTAAAAATCAACATTGAAGTTTAGAACACAAGATGATAGTTGTGAAAGTCCCAGAGATACTATTCTTTATCACGTGATATGCCACAGCACTGTATTCTTGGTTCACTTTTGTGCTCCGTGTACAGTGTTCCAAATGATTGATATAAATCTATTTTGCAGATTTTTTTAACATGCAGATTTACTAACAAGACTTTAACATCAGACTTATTAGTTGTTAGTATAAACAGTATTAGTAGTAATGGGAAGACTAAGCTTTGAACAGAAATAGTTTTTAAAAACAAACACAGCTTTAATTTTATCATATGGAACATATCTTTTATCAAAAAAGAAATTACCAATCTTGAAAACAAAAATATTTTCCACGAGTTATGAGATAGATAAATCAAACTCATAAAGGTTATAATGAAGTGAGGTTACACATGCACATATCCAACTATGATTGAGCTGTTTTACAAAGTGAATCAGTTCCATTCCAGTAGTTTTCCTTTGAGCACAAAGGAGACTATGGATCTTCAGAAGAATCAAGGAAAGGCTTTTGGTAAAAATATATAAAGACATCATTCATTGTGAAAATTATAGATCTAGTACAAAGAAGACTTCAGGAAGAATATTTATCATTTAATTTAGATAACATTTCTATTTTCATGATTTATTCTATTTCTATTTTTCTCATTTTTTGTATCTTTAAGATTCAATTTTCTGCTAAAAACTCACTGCCAAATGTGTTAATATATGAACCTAAATTATAAATAAGACATTCTATATATGTTTAGACATCTGCTATTTTTCTGGTTTCCCCTGGAATTGGAAATAATGTATGTCAAATCCCCCCTCCCTTTTTTATTTTGGTTAATGTTTATTTTTGAGAGAGAGAGACACACACAGAGAGAGAGAGAGACAGAGCATGAGTGGGGAAGGGGCAGAGAGAGAAGGAGACACAAAATCCGAAGCTGGATTCAGGCTGTGAAGTGTCAGCACAGAGCTTGAGACAGGGCTCTAACTCATCAACTGAGAGATCATAACCTGAGCCAAAGTTGGACACTTAATTGACTGAGCCACCCAAGCACCCCTCACATTCTCCTTATCATCTCCACAAGCTTATTTTCATTTTTGTCCATGACAGAGAGAGCCCAACATGACCCAGGAAGAAACCACATGAACAACCTTAGCCCACCTCCCATACTTCTTGTCCTCTACTTGTGGGTAGAAATTACCACCTTGCCCTAGCTTCTTTTTGTTGTCTTCAGAATGACTACTAGATTCTCCCACTGCTCTCTTATGTTTCCCTCTGTCCATTAGTCTTCAGATTCAGTTCACTGCAGTAATATACCAGATTCCAACGGTGATCTTACCAGTTTTCTCCTCTTATTCTTATGAAGAACCAGGACATAGGTCAGTTTAGGTCCCTATACAACCTAGTTTCTAACACTAGCATTGCTCTAGAAATGGAGTACTAAGCACCAGCCAATAAACAAAATGATCTTCCTTGCGCTTGAGCTAGAGTATTGGCCAAATAACTCCTAAATATTCATCACTATTAGGGGACATGAGTTTTTCCTCCTTGTAAACTGAAAACCCTAGTATTGTTTCCTAAATCATGAGGGAATATGCCATTTACTACATTTCTAAGACAATCTCTACATTTAGGCAAGATTTTCAGCAAATATCTTACTCCAAATTTGTAATTCTCTACTCTGTATTCTCTATTCTGATTTTATCATCTGTTATTCAGTCCACTCACTCCACATTACATAGACATTGTGCTACACTTTTTATATATAATTTTGGTTGTATTAATCTCAACTCACAGATAAGAAACTGAAAATCAATGGAGCTAAGTACATTTTCTAAATTCTCAAACTAGTAGTGAATAGAATTTGGAAGCCACTTCTATACTCTTGAAATTCAATTTTCTCTCAACATTTAGCATGCTATATAATAATTCAACATATTATAATAAATACTGTAGTTGAAGTTCCAAAATAAAGACAGGAAAGAAGCAGTGACTAAATTTCTTTTCTTTCTTTTTTTTTTTTCTTTGAAAGAGAGAGAGAAAATGCATATATGCACACATGCACATGTTCCTAAGTGGGGAAGGGTTAGAGGGAGAGGGAGAGAGAATTTTAACCAGGCTCCACTCCTTGCCCTATGATCCATGAGATCATGACCTGAAACCAGATCAAGAGTTGGTTGCTTAATTGACTAAACCACCCAGGTGCACCTAAATTTCTTTCTCTTAAATAAAGTCTTGCTAAGTACCATTGAAGTGTCAAGGACTCCATTATGGCCTAGATACATCATGATGAGCAAGATAGAAATAGTCCATGACTCCCTGAAAGGACATATTTCTGTCAGCCCTTCTCAAGTATTTTTTGGTGTTTCTCAAGGTCAGCCTTGTGACTGAAACATTCTGGAGACTAAAGCTCCTATTTGCAGAGGCCAACTATGCCTTCAATGACTTCTGTGCTCCTTCTACACATCCCTTTCAGCAAACTTTCTTTTCTCTCTTTCCAGGTTTGTATTAAAGAAACAAGTCAGTAAAGCCCAGAATTTGTCACTTGTAATGGCCCCTTTAGCTATCCTTTGCTCATTCTCCCCCCCCCCTTTGTTCTATTCTAAGGAAAATTTAGGCCAAAGATGTCTTCATCTTTAGAAAAAATTTCCCCAAAATCCAGCTATAGGTGATCAGTTGTTATCTCCTAAAAAGATCTTAAAGTCAAATAAACTGATGACAGCATCCCCCAATATCTCTTCAAATATTCTTATTTAATATCCTAATACCCATTCATAACCCCTCATGCTGAACATGCATATTAAATTTCCAAGCCACCTTCAGCATCATTGTTTCCAAAGAATAATTCATTTTTTAAGTTTATTATTTTGAGGGACAGGGAGAGTGGGGAGGGTGGAAGACGGAGAGGGAGAGAAAGAATCAAACAGGCTCTACACTGTCAGAGCAGAGCCTGATGTGGGGCTCTATCTCATGAACCATGAGATCATGACATGCCAAAATCAAGAGTCAGACACTAAACCAACTGAGCCACCCAGGCGCCTCTCCAAATAATAACTAAATTTAAGAATATCCTGTGTATATGGCTGTATACAAAATTTTCTGATTGGTTTGTGATTCTATTCAATCTTTTATTAATTTGTTATCATGCTTTTTGCTGGCTCATTTTTGTTCCAGAGACTCTAAACAAATTAAATCAGCTCAGTTTCTGTATCTAATCCCAAGAGAACTTTCTCCCACTGAAAGTTTGAGATTTAGGCCCAATTGCAGGAAATCTGCATCCCTTTTTAGTCTTTCATTATCTATTTTAAATCTCAGAGTGTCAGCTCAAAATAATGAGGCTTATTATGTTACAAAATTTAGTTGTAGAATATTATTTAGTGAAATACTTTATTTACATATATCATGCAATGTGACAAAATATAATTTTTATTTAGCTTATGAAATATCAACATTGAAAAAAGCTAAGATATATGCTTCTACACAGCCTTATAATTAATTTCCCTTTTAACAGCTAAGGTCAAATTCCAAGCATTACTTTTGTATATTTTTCCCTCTTGAGTAGAGATTTAAATCACCGTTTGACTTTATTTGCTCTTCATCATTAGATATTCTTTTTAACAAAGGCATCTTGCCTCACAAGCACATAGATATAATCATTTTAACTTGTAACATAAAGTTATATCTAGGGCATGTCAACCGAAAATCTTAGTTATTTCCGAAAGTTGCAGGTGCTATGAAATACAGCCAACGGGAATTCATCTTCCAAATGACACTGAGTGTGACAAAATCTTGCAAGAATTACTTCCAAAAAATTTTAAAAATTAGAATATGATTAAGGATACATTTACCAAGTACAACTGAAGTTTAAATATCATGAACTTATTTTTAACCCTAAACAACATAAAATTTCCAAAACCGTTTGTGCTCATATATATTGTTCCCGATAATTATCTTGACAGGAAGAAAATTTGGAATGAAAATATTTGAAATCTGGAATTAATCAGGCAGCTTACCCATCTAAATTCTGACCATCTAGATAAAGATTTTCAAGCAAAGTTATTTATATTAACTGGTCAAATTCCAACGAGTTCAAACTATCAAATAGATTATTATCTTCTTTTTAGTCTTACACAAAACATTAAGTGTAAATATTTTATCTCAGTTCCAATATTGCCTGCATGTGTACCAAAGGTCTAAATCAGGATAAATGTTAATAAAATAATGTGGAATGTTCAAAATCCCAATATGCTATGTTCTTTGGCAATCATAAGAAATTGCTACACTATTTATAATTTATCCTATATCTGAAACACAAACATTTATATATATTTTCTTTACCAAATAGAGCTTGCCTATAAAGATTATATACTGGGATAACTTTATTTGGAAAAAATATGATGATAAAGGCCTGTTCTATTTTAGTACTTTCCAATCTGTCCTTGGTTTTTATTCAGCCATGAAAAGTTTACATAAAAGACAGGAAGAAGTCACTACACTTTAAAATGAAGCTACAGAGTAATCTAAATTTAAATTTAAAGATTAATAATATAACTACAGTAATAAATTGAGACAATTAACTTAAAATCTTTTAGGACCAAATATAAGCCTAGGATATTGAACTTATTTTATAAAAATAACTCAATCTTCTTTTGATAAATATGCAAAGACTTTAGTATATTTATACCAACAAATTTGAATCCATTTGAAACAAATTTGAACCAACCAATCAGGTTGCAATTAGGAGACAGAAGTCATACTAATTATTTTATTTACTTTTGCTTTAAAAAGTTTTTTATTTGGAAATAATTTTAGATTTATAAAAAGTTGCAAAAACAGTACAAAGAGTTCCCAAAACTCCTTTACCTGTTTTTCCAAATGTAAACAAATTATGTAACCATAGTACAATTATAAAAATTAAGGAATTAATGTTGACACAATGCTATTAACTGATACAGACACTTTACTCAAACTTACCAATTGTCCCACTAATTTATTTTTACTGTCTTAATATCCAATCCAGGATCTTCATCATTGCATTTAATTTACATTTCTCCTTGAGTCCAAGTCATACATTTTTTGGCAAGAGTAACACAAATTAGTTGCACCTTTCTCAGTGCATTATGTCAAGTACATGATGACAACATCTCATATTAGTGATAATAACTCTGATAACTTTGTTAAGGTGGTATGTGCCAAGTTTTTGCCCAAGAAAATAATTATTTTTCACTTGTAATAAGTATCCTATGGGGAGATACTTTGAAACTGCAAATATCTTGTTTCTCATAATACTTTCCCCAACTAATTTTAGCATATGATGATGATACTTGACTAGAACAGTTATTACACTGTATTGGCAAAATGGTGATTTTTCTATTTATTTTTTTTCACAATCATTTGTTTTTGAGAGACAGAGTGTGAGGGGCAGAGAGAGAGGGAGACACAGGATCTGAAGCAGGCTCCAGGTTCTGAGCTGTCTACACAGAGCCCAATGTGGGGCTCGAACTCACCAACTGGGAGATCATGACCTGAGCCAAAGTAGGACGCTTAACTGACTGAGCCATTCAGGCACCCCATGGTTTTCTATTTCTATGATTCTCTCTCTATTCAAATTGTACTGTAAGGAAAAGTTGTCTCTTTTATCTATAGAGCTATGCACATACCTATCTGCCTACCCACCTACCTACCTACTTACCTTATATATTGTTTGTTTGTTTATTATGTTAATGCAAACTCATAGATACTTAACTATAATACATTACTAGCATTATTATTTCTTGGCAAAAAATATCCCAAATTTGGACACTGGTGGCTTTTTGGAGTATCTTCGGAGTTCTTTTGACATGGTACTATATTTTTTAGCACTTTCTCACTTTCTACAGTCATATGGTTAATTTTTTCAAGTTCATCTTGTGCTTTCCCTGACACAGACCTAGGAGCATCAATTTATTTTTGTTGGAAAATGGCATTTATAAATGAATTTCCAAGCACTAGATTTGCTCATTGCTATTGGGGTGTGACTCCTAGAATGCACTGCACACATGTATGTATGCACAAATATTCACATACACTTATATCAATATCTAACTATCTGTGCATATTTAACATTTTTAATATGATTTCATATTATTACTTTTGATTCCAGTACAACACCACAGATTTCTTCCTGGCCTTATCCTTTTCTGTATTTGTAATGCCTGACCTGGACAGTGAGAAACCCAGCTGTCATTATCTACCATAGATTTACCAGTGAGTGAATTCCCTACCATTGAGTGAAGTGGAGAAACCTGACCTTCTTTAACTTCCCTTTACTCTCCCTATTTGTAATTGTCTTAACATTTCACATATAATCATTTAGAGTCATATCATATGGTGTCCGAATTGTTGCTTCAACAATGAAATATAATTTAGGAAACTCGAAAGTAGAAGCAAAATGCATTTATACACATTTTTGCTCTTTGCATTATTCTTACTTTCCCCTTGATGCTCTGAGATTCCAACCTTTACCCTTTCCTTGTTTACCTAATTTCCTTTAGTCATTCTTTTAGATCTGCTGATAACAAATTTTCTTTGCATCCGAATACATTAGTTTTTCTTTAGTTTCTGAAGAATATTTTCCTTGGGTTTTGAATGTGGAGTTAAGTGTCCTTTTCTTTCATTACCTAAAAACTGTTGAATCCCTTCTTTCTGTACTTTTTCGTTGCTCATGAAAAGACCACTGTCATTCTAAATTTTTTGTTTGTTTATAGGTAAGGTGACTTTTCTGTCTCACTGCTTCCAATGTTTTTGTTTTGTTTTGTTTTGTTTAATTTTCCCTATGTCTTTAGTTTTTAGATGTTTGGCTATTATGTTTCTCGATGTGGATTTGTTTGGATTTATACTGTTTGGAATTCACTCAGCTTTCTGAATATGTACATTTATGTCTTTTGGCAAATTTGGAAAGTTTTCTACCATCGTTACTTTGAATACTATTTCTGTTACTTCCTTTTTCTCCTCTCCTTGTGGGAATCCAATGACACAAACGTTAGATCTTTTGTTATAGTCCCACAGGTCACTGAGGCTCTGCTCAATTTCTTTTTTCAGTCTGTTTTCTCTCTGTTGTGCAGATTGGGTCATTTCTGTTTTTCTGTCTTTAAGTTCCTTATTCACTCCCTGGTCTCCTCCATTCTACTATTGATTCCATTTATGGAGGATTTTGTTTTTATTATTAGTATTTCGATTATTTTATTTTTATAAAATTTTCATCTTGTTCTTTATAGCTTCTACTATTTTTGCATAGACTTTCTATCATTTCACTTATTTTATGTGTTTGTTTCTGCTTGTTGAAGCATTTTATGATAATTATGTGGTATCCAATAAGTGTTTTTTATCATTCTGTTTGAGATCTTCTGATTCTTAATATGATGGATGATTTTCAATTAATTCAGACTTTTGAAGTATTATTTTTATGAGTCCGGATAGTATTTCACCTTCTATCTTAGATTTTTCTTTTGACACAGCTCTAGCAGGGAAAAGGGGGAGACAGCCTTTTTACTGAGTTAGAAGTCTAGTGCCCCATTAAGTCTTCATTGACCCTTGACCTGATGAGAGGCTCCTTGTTTCTATGGGGTATCGGTGACAATTCTAGTTCCCAAACATATCTCCATTGGTACCTCTTAGGCTTGGTGGTGAAGAAGCTCCTCATTACTGCTTCCTCCATTGCTTCCAGTGACATCACAGAGGGTGTGGCTTCTTTACTTCTGGGGTGGTGAAAGTCCTGACTCACCACTGACACCACCCCAACAGGTAGAAGGAAGAGTGCTTCATTACTCCCAGATGGAAATAGAAGTCCACTCTTTCAGAAGGAATCTAGAGTTTATCTTACATCAATTTGTACATTTCTTATTTTGTTTCTCAAAAATGTTAACCTTATTCCTTGCTAATGTAAATAGAGTTTTCCTTACCATTATGTCATCAAACTGGTTATGTTTTGTGTGTGGAGGCCATTAATTTGTGTATGTTAATTTTATATCCTGCCACCTTATTGGAGATTGTGGGCATTCTCTTCGTTTTTTATTTTAGTGGAAATGTCTCTATAAATTAAGTAAGAAACTGACCTTAGGGCTAGAGCATATGTATTATATCATGTTAAGAACATCTCTGGAAACTTCTATTTCCTTGAATCTTTTCTATAAATGAAAAATAAATGTTGACTTTCTTGAAGACATTTTAGCATGCAAGGAAAAAGTTTATATACTTTATTATTATGTGAGATATTAATAGAAATACTAATATTGAACCAATCTTTAATTTCTGGAAAATATTCAACTTTGTCATAGTTTATGATTTTCTTATTGTGACTTTGAATTCTGTTTGCTAATATTGTACTTAGTATTTTGCATCAGTATTAAGTATTATTGACCTGTAGTATTCCTTGCTTATAATATCTTTCTCAGACTTAGTTATCAATAGTATATTTGCTCTATAAAAATAATTAGTATTCATTCATCCTCACATGTCTAGAACGGTTTATAGAGCACTCAGCTAGCCAGATTTCAGAACCAAGTAGCCTAGAATCATTGAAGTAAATAATCAGGTTGGTATAAATCCCAGTAGTGAAACTGGGACCAGCAGAATCCTATAGAATCCTGACAAATCAGAATTAGCAGTGTCCAGCAGTGCCCAGAAAGTTAGAAATCTCAAATTTATCTGGCTAAAACACTGAAGAAAACACTATATAAGCACTTGTTTGAATTAAGGCCTCTTAATGATGCAAATTGACAGTAATATGGTAGTTCATATCTTCTTGGATTACTGCACATTAATACCCACCAATGTACATTAAAGAACACAATCTGATTAGATAAGACTCTGAAAAAGGTAAAAACAGCTTTTTCTTTTCTGTTTTAATATTTATACACAAAGTTAGGTCCACATCCTCTGTACATATTATGGGTAACAACTCTGGTGTTCCTGTATCCATTTGGAATTATTGGACATAATGACAAATATTTGAACCAAGATAAAAAACAAAAAAGCCCTCATTCTCAATGTCTGGTCACTTCATGGATCATATCAAGCACTCTGACAGTGGGTTTACTAACGTCCCAGAACATCAATTTAATTATGCATAAAATGGGAAAACTAACAACTTGCATTAAATATGACACATGATAAAATTTGTGTGAAAGTAGTTAACAGAATATTTAGCTGACTGCAGGTGTTCACTATGCTGTTTTAGAACCTCTTTAGTTTCAGAGGTTCTACCTGAACCAAAATAATTCAAAAGTCAAATAATTTGAGAGAAATATTTGTAACATATTTCAAACATATTTAACATTTGTTATATAAAACATTGACATAAATTAGTTTTAAAATTTGGGAGACTACATAAAGAACAGTTATGACCCCAGATTCTCTTTTTTTTTATTTTTATGTTTTTGAGAGAGAGAGAAAGTTGGGGAGGGGCAAAAGGGAGAAGGACAGAGAGAATCTTAAGCAGACTCCATGCCAAGCCCTACACAGAGCCTGACAAGGAGCTGGATCTCACAAACCATGAGATCACAACCTGAGCCAAAATCAAGAGTTGGATGCTTACCTAGCTGAGCCACTTAGGTACCCCCACCCCAGATTCCCTCTTAGGCTATGTACAGACAAGCACTTGTCTCATTCCATTTCCATAGGAAAATAAGACATTTACTGTCATAAGAAGATTGAGGGGCACCTGGGTGGCTCAGTCACAGTTGAGCGTCCGACTTTGGCTCAGGTCATGATCTTGTGGTTTGTGACTTTGAGCTCCGTGTGGGGCTCTGTGTTCACAGCTTGGAGCCCGGAGCCTGTTTTGGAGTCTGTCTCCTTATCTCCCTGCCTCTCCCAGCTCATACTCTGTCTCTCTCTCAAAGACAAATAAACATTAAAAAGATAAAAACATTTTAAAAAGATTGAGAGGGGATAGGATGACCAACTATAGTAGAGAGTGGGGGAGAAGGGTAGTGATTAAAAATGGACATTCTCTATATTAATACATAGTTTCTCATCCCTTTCCCCTTTGGAATCTCTTGAGTGCTATATGCCAAGATTTTATCTTTCCTTCCTCTAAGCCTCAAGTGGGAAATTGGGGAGAGTTCTTTGCAGGAATCTGGCCCAGGAAAAATTACTTACGGATAACAGTATATGTGGATTTTACCAATAAAAAAGCCACGACCACCTTTGCTCATTCTACTATATAGGCATGTAGACTATCTGTTGAAATTCTTTGCCCACTGCAAACAAGTCTTCCAATGAACATTTTAGCACTTCATTCTTAAAAGTGAACCCATGCTTAGGGAATGTAAGTATGTGAAAGACAGATCCAGATGCTAATGAACAGGAAACAAAGTGGGAATTAGAGGAAATAGAAGCAATTCTGGGAGCAAAAGAAAATTGCAAAGAAGCAAACAAAAACTGTTTTTAACATTCTTAAGAAAATAAGGAAACTTTCAAATTGCATGAAAAAGTAACAATATACAATAAAAAATTCAGAAATCAAGGAAAAATAAATTTTAAAAAACAAGAATAGGTAAAAGATTGTCAAAAAATTATATCAGAAACTGCATAATATGATTTTTTTTAAAGTGAAATAGGAGAGAAAATATAAGAAAAATAGAGACTAGGGCTGCCTACGTGACTCAGTCCATCAAGCATCCAACTCTTGATTTTGGCTCAGGTCATGATGTCACGAGTCCATGACTTTGAACCCTGCATTGAGGCACTGACAGTGCAGAGCCTTCTTGGTATTTTCTATCTCTCCATCTCTCTCTCTGCTTCTCCCCCCTCTCATTCTCTTCCTCAGAATAAATAAATTAACTTAAAAAAAAGAAAATTAGAGACTAAACAACAGAAATCTGAAACTGAACTACTAGGGAATTAAGATGTAAGAAACAGAAAAAAGAAAAAAAATAGGAAATTGTCGAAGAAGTTATCAAGAAAGATTTCTAAAACTGAGAGCATCAATTTTAAGGGCTAACTAAATGCTCAGAATAGCTATATCAAAGCAAATGATCATGAAATTATAGAACTTCAAGAAAAGAAGAACAATCCCTAAAGGCTTACAAAAAGGAAAAAAAAAAAAACAGTATACATAAGAAAGACTCTATTGAGCATGATGCTAGATTTCTCAATAACAACTACACGGCAAGTGAAAATGAAGCACCGTGGTCAACATTCTGAGAAGAAACCACCTCCAGCCTCAGCTTCAGTATTCCATCAAGCTATTAATCAGTTGTAAGGATAGATCAAGTTCATACACATCACCTTCACAAAAATCCTCCCCTTTGCATTATTTTAAAGAAAGCTAATAGAAGATATGCTCCCATGAGAAGTGTACCAAGAAACAAGTCATGGCTTTCAGGAAATAGGAGATCCAGGTAAGAGGGAGTGATTTATAGTGAGGACGGCTTCAAGATGACAGTGGGGTAGCCATGCTCACAGAGACCAGTTTAGATCCAACAAGCAGACAGGAGAAGACAACAAAGAAAAAAGATGAGCTAAATATTTTTCTCAAGGAAAAAAAAAAACGTTAACTAAATAATTGCCCAATGCAGAACTTGATGTTATACCTGTGAATAAATATTGATACCTTAAAATTGTTACATGACAATATTGAAGGAATTAGTATTGGGTTACATGTCAGGGGGAGAAATAAACGGTAAAAGTGAGCTAAACATACAACTTCCATAAGAGGAATGCAGTAGATTCTGTGTCAACCAAATACCCAGAATGTAGAGATTTTAATATATCATTTAGATGTATAGAGGTAATTCCTAAAAGAAATAGCTAAAATAACATAATGGACTTGATGGGGGGCTAGAATCATGATATGGAGAGGCAGGGTAAGGGACTGCTGTTGTTTGTTCATTCTAAGTTTACTAATTTTTTTTATATATTAGAACCAGGCACATATCAGTCTGATAAAAATAAAACTTCAGTTTCAAAATAATATACAAGAGATAAATACACATATTTTCATCAAAACAAGGGAAGAGAGCCTAAAGAAAAGCTTAAAAGCTGAAAGAGCAAATAACAAACTTGCATTTTAAAAACTATCCTGTTAATGATTATCATAGGCTGTTGAAAACAACAAAAATGGATTTGACCCTTAACCTGGTATACATTTCTTTCTTTGGTTTCCTTTTTCTATTGCTAATCTCATTTTTGCATTCAGGGGTTGCTATTTTCACCAAGCCTGTGGTATGATTACCGTGTCATTTCTCACAAATTTGAATTGCCGCTGTAGACTTCTGACATTCCAGGCCCTTGGAGGTTTGCAACCTAAAGTGTAAGTTTACATCCCACTGTGTAAGTTGTAAAGAGAGGAGATGAGATGAATTATAGGAAGGCATCTCTGCACATCTGTTTGTACAACTCTTAATGCATACATGCGGTTTTAGTGAATGTCAGATGGGATGGAGAGAAAGCTAAGTCCTCTTCTTTCCAGTTCTTTTTGAAAAACATGTACATAGACACACATGAATTCATTTATATACAATTACATAATGATATAATTGTGTATAAGTAATAAATTGTATATATAATAAATGCTTAATTACACTAATATATATCTGTATACACTAATATATATATATATACATATATATATACACATTTTTTTTTTTGTCCAGTGACCACCTCAACTCAATGGTCAACTTGGTTCTTGTTCTTTCTCTCCTAACCTTTTCCACTCACATCTCTCACCTCCCCCATCCATGAAATCTGTATTAACAACTTGGTAGATACCATTGTGTATTTTTCTCTATACATATGCAACATTCTATAGGAATATATAAGAAAATATACATATCCTCATACATATAAACACATATACATATGAGGGACGTTTTGTCATTGACTTATAAGAATGATACTAATGCAACCTTTTCTTTCTTTCCTCACTTATTATTAAATCATGGAAACAGTCATAAATCAGATCAATTATTCTTTTAGTGTCTGCATAAGAGTTCATAATGCAAGTGGACTATTTTTACCTAACTATCTTCCTATTGAGAGTCATAGTTTACTGTTTGCCTTCTAAGAACAAGACTGATACGAAGCTATAATCTTTTCTTAGTACTTTAATTAGTAAGCTAGCTTAAACTAGTTAAATTCAATATTTTGTTCAATGACAATAAAATGTCATCTTTTTATTATATATTAGTGGCTAAATATTTCTCTCTCTCTCTCTCTCTTTTTTTTTTTTTTTAGTATGAAGGTAGATTTGTCCTCTTCCTCTGTGGTTGAAAAGAAAGAGTTCTGAGTTAAGACAAAGTCCATATTGGCAGTAGCCCTGGGGAATATAAACAAAGGGAGGAAAGCTGTACCTGGGAAGCCACTGTCAAAATATGGATTACAGAAGGGAGGGGGAAGCAAGATGCATCTTCTGGACCTTCTATCCAAGCTCTTCTCTAGTTCTGCAGATAGAATAAGGATTTCAGTTCATGTGGCATATAAACTAAACCACAAATATTTTACTCTAACAATTCTACCAGTGAAGCTAGTGTTATTTCCATTTTCCTCTCCTCTCCTTTATTTCCACCCATTGTCCTTTACTTTCTCTTTTTATTTTCCCTTCTTCCTCCTTCACTGGGTATTTCTTTCAGATACTTTTCTCCATCCCTTTAATATAACCTTCACTTAACCTTGCCCTTTCCACTAAAAGAAAGGATATCATCAACTTCTTCCTCACAAATGTTTTAAAGATTAAAATTTGTGTCAAATAGATTCCACATGACACATACTTAATTCATTCCCAGATGTATAAATTGCTGAGCAGCTATATCTGAATAATGACTTATGTGATGACTAAACCCTTCTCAAATTAAATGTGTATTACATTTACCTCCTTTCCACAGACAAAATAGCCATCATGCATCTACTGATAGAAAATGAGGTTGGGGAATGCTGATGTAGAAGTGTGCCAGAAGCTATCTGGAGCTGTAAGAATAGAAACTGTTAGTTCACATCACAGAAGGCCCCAAAGTGGTGGTGGGTGGGAATAAAGAAAATGTATCACTAAGAGAAAGAATCCAGATGATAAAAAGACTAGGGAAGTAGGGAGTAGGTGATACCAAAAAACAAAAACAATAAAAACAAAACAAAACAAAAAACAAAAACAAAAACAAAAAACACCTGGCATGCAAAAAACTCAGAGAAATGAAGATTAAAAGGTAGAGCTAAAACTTAATCAAGAAGATCTGAGAGGAACAATTTTGCAAAGGGTTCTAGGCTGGAGATTGAGGAGATTATTAGAGTCTGAATTCAAGAACCAGAGTAAGAGGAGCTTTGAGTTTCAAGGTAGGATAACAATTAAGTGAACAGTTTTAACTACCTTTGAAGATGTGCCTGAAACCTGGAATGAAAAACCTTCCCAGCTTAAATGGCTAGAAGTTGAAAACAATGTAACATAGGGAGCCTGGGGATCAATCCCATTGAAACCCAATGCATTTGGATTAATTAGCATGTCTTCCAGGTCTGTATAAAATGAATCCTCCTTTCAGAAAGCAGAAATAACATCCGGATACTATGTACAAGTGAACCTTCAAGTTTATCTTGTACCCTTGGCATTTGGTAGAAAATGATTTGAATGATTTCTCTTGGCGTGCTGATTTGTATATGATTACAGTGTCACGGAAAAAGAAGCTCACTGCTTTATCCCTTTCGTAGTGACAGCATGAATGAGAGCAGAGGCACAGCTAAGAACCTTTCTGTTGAATACTCTGTGTACTTTAAAAATGGACTGTTTGCTTTCTAAAAATGAGCAATACTACTTAAAAATGCAACTTTAGAGCAAAAATTGTAACATTTTTAACTTAATTATAAAATTGCAAATTAGAAGCATTGATCACTAGCTGACTAAGAATGGGAATTTATGGCTCGAAGGTGTATTTAAGAACGCTGTTTTCCATGTGGGTTACACAATTGATGGGAGCATTTGGCTAACAATGGGCACTTGAAGGGTCCATGCATGAGTCAATAAGACTTAATGTGTTCTCTTAATGGACCATTACTTTCTATTTTGAGGGTTATCAAGGCTGCATTATTTATTTAGTTATGTATTGGATTTAGAAAGTAAGCTCTCAAAGCCTAGCTGAGAGTAGCGTTTATTGAGACCTACTCTTCTAAACTCTTAAATATAATGCGCTCATGACATGGCCCTTCCCTTCTAATAGCATGATTATATACTGTTTTTAATATACTTATTATTTTTCTATTTGATAATATAATTCTTTAATAGCCATATGGGAACCTCCACACAGCTAGTTAAACCTGGAAAAACTCTTAAAGGGAGCAATGTGGGTGAGCTTTTTCTCCCTTGAGCCACAGGAGGTTGTAAACTTCTTTTCTTTCTGTTAAAACTCATTTCCCTTCCTGGTTCCCACTTTGTCTAACATTTTATTGTAATGTTCCTGGAATCTATTTTGTAGACTTTTTTTTTTTTCTATAACTGTGCTTTGCAGTTTCCATTTACATTGTTTTCTCTTAATGAATTCTGTGCCTTTCAGAAAACAATTATACATAATCTTTTATATTATAATTTTGCCTCATTTTGCATGTAATAGATCAATAGAAGAATATAAAGGATATAAAAGATCAGAGCTTCACAATCTTGGGTCTAAATAATGTTTACATTTTTAATTTTGCAAAACTGTGATTTGGGCCAGAAACTGTCAAAATAATAAATCTTTCAGCTTTTAGAACATTATCTCTGGGAAGCTTTTCCCAATAGCCTCCATCTCCCACTCAATTCAATTTGTAAACATCTGAATCTTATAGACTTTATGCCTTGATAGGATTTGTTTGGTTCTTTGTAGTTCCTCTAATTCTTTCCCCTGTCTTCTGCCTTCCTGCCATTAATCAAACAATTAAGAAATACTTTGTCCACTTTGCTAAGCGGCAAATGCTATACAAGAGGTAAAAATTCAATAAATGCTTTAAAGGTACGTAGAGTCTAATTAGGGAGATAAAAATATCATTAATGGATCCATTAAGTAATTACCGCCATACCTATAATCATACCTAACTTTCAGAGTACTTACTTTACACTAATAACTTTGTACACACCATCTCATTTAAGGTCTCTGAGCCTAGAAACTTGCCTCTCTGAGCTGAAGGTTCTCCCTTTATATACAATTAAGGGATCTTATTACTGAATAGTACAGGACATTTCCCAGAGTAGTACAGTGAAGGGAGACAGATATTATTGTTAGATGCAATGGCAAGAAGGCTTTATGGGAAGGACAGGTGTGGATTATTATTGAAAGAATCCACAAATGTTTGCTTTCAAATACACAAGAAAGCAGTAAAACATGGATATAAATACATGTGTGTTTCAAGAAGGGTATTTTAAGGACAAAGCAATGAGAAGACTTACCTACGGAAAAAGTGTTTCTACCATATCTAAAAGCAAGCTCCTCAGAATGTGGGGCTACATTTTAAAAAGCCCGGAAGTATCAGGAACACTTGAATGACCACGCAGTAAACAAAGGAAAAGATGCAGTCTATTTTCAAGGAAAATGGTCATATGAAACCACTTCATCTAATAACTTGAAATTCAGTGAGGATGATGAAACAAGCCCCAAACATACATGAAAATATGTGAGACAGGAATATATTGGGTATATAAATAGAACCAGAAGCAGCTGAACAGAACGTCATAGAGTAAGTGATGGGGTCATCCATTGCAGAATGAGTGTCATGGTGGAAGGCAATAGAAAGAAGATGCCTTTGAGTAGCATTTTAAGAAGAGATTAAAAAAAAAAAAAAAAGCTAGTGAGCCTATGTTGAGAAGAGGCAGGGGTTTTGCCTAATGTAGATGGTACATGTGAGCCACAAGTCATCAATGGAAATATGAAATTAACACATTTTGTTTTGCTACCCCCAAATGTTCATGAAAATGTTACTTAAAGGGAATATTGGTGTCTAATGACTTTTAACATTCACTGAAGAAACAGTGTATAGATGTTTAGTTAATAGCAGTTAAAGGATCTTCTAAATTTGAGGTGCATTTCCTTTGGACATTTCTGTGTTTGGCTGGCTAATGTAGGATCTGGAGTGTTTTCTCATTTTACATCACAATGCCAGTTTACTTCCCAGTTGCAGAAGTTCATAGTCAGCCCACCTTTCGCCCTCCAGACACACAGCCTTTCATGTTACAGACCTCTATTTGGGGTCCCTGTTGCCCTTCCTAGAGCTCTCTTTCCTGCTGTTTCACAAGACAGCTGTTCTCCCCTGGTGGTCTCTGTGGCTGTTCCTGATGCCTCTGTATTTTCTCAGAGCCAAACAAGAAACAGGACAATATTCCTTTTCAAACTTTAATTTGAATTATTTGGTGGACTTTGAGTATCTTAAAATCATAATTCAAGAAAAAGTTGTGATAGAAAACTCTCTGAAGAGGACACTAAGAACTTAAAATATATTCTTTTGTTGAAAAGGCGTATTTGAGGAAGCCCACAACTGATTCGGATTAAATTCCTTATTCAGTTTGGCTGTTGTTTGGAACTATTCACAACTAATAATAACTGGATAATAGTATATCAGTGTAAAATGATTCTTTGAACTATGCGTTGGGTTTTAGTTAAATAGTATATTTATGAAATACCTCAGTATTTTGATAATACTACCATTATCATCAGTATTCTTATTGTCACTCTTATTATTGATTTTTCTGAGAAGTCCAAAATATGCATTTGCTCAATAACTTATCCTTGAGAAAGATTAAAAGGAACTCTATTTTCCCTTATTTAGGGATGAATAAACTTGAACAAAAAGAGGTCAAACAACTCTCTTCACTCTTTGTTATAAGTCAGATTGGAATCTAGACACTTCAAAGCAGGATATGAATGATAGCTGATCTCTTAGGTTCAAGTATCTTTCCCTTCCTCTTCTGGAAGTCAGAAATTGGTACCTGTTCTTTTCTTAGAACCAGTAAATAATAAGTATGATATAGCCATATGTATAAAGGTATCACAAGAGTAAAAATCTGACTTTTATGAAAAGAGACAAAAACAATAATAGCATTCATGAACAGATATGAAGCAATATCTCTGCTAATTTGGTATACAATGAACAGAAGACAAAAATTCTGCAATATTGGACAGTAAATATTTTAGGTTAAAAATAGTTTTTTCAATATAAAAATTCATTAAATGTAAGGAAAAAAGGAGGAAAAACATGAAGTAGAATAAGGAAAGCAAAGCAAAGGTGAAGACAGGGAAGAAGAGAAAGATAGGGTTGAAAATAGTCACCTGTAACTTGATCTTGATGTAGAGATGTACCCTCCCACAAACTACTAAAATTAACTAACTCATCATTCTTAACATATTTATTCATTCAGTGGATATTTATTAAGGGTATTCAGTCCCCTGACTCCATGCTAAGTGCATAGCATCCAGAAAATAACCACACAAGTAAGCTCTTGGATTCCTTTTCAATTATTCTTGAATCTGATTTAAAGCTAGTGTATTTAATCAATGTTTCCCAGTAGCAAGTCCCTGAATCTGTGCTTGTCTATGATGAGGGTTTCACATGTTCAAAAAAACAAACAGCCATAAAATTTTTGTACATATTATTACAAATGGAAGATATATATATGTATATATATATATGTGTGTATATATATATATATATATATATTTTTTTTTTAACTAGGGGTATGTTTTCCCAACTTTTGGTGTCCAGTCTTCATTTTATAACATAATGGATATACTAAATGGTAGAGTTTTTAAAATGTCCTTTTCAGAAAAATTAAAATTTTATAACCTTAAAGGAAAAATATATTAAAAATCAGACAAAAATCCAACTTAATGCATCTTATAGTTTAATGATCAAATAATAAAACAGTTTTGGTAGATTGTGATACATCCTAGAATAGAAATGAGGATATGATACTATGTTGGGACAGAAGAAGTAGTAGTCTACTCTGGGGAGTCAAGGGAGAATTTACAAAGGAGATAATACTAATCTGGTTCATGAAAGATGAGTAGAATCCACTGTTTAATGAAAGGAAGAATATTCCAGGTAGAAGGAACAAGGCAAAAGCTTGAAGCCACAGAAGGATACACGCACTTCCCAAGAATGGCTAGCAGTTTTTTATGGAGAAATGAAGGAAAGAGGGAATGGAAGGAGAGGAAAGCCAAGATGAGGTCACACAAAGCCCCTTATACTTTGCTGATTCATGGCAAGTTTGCATCTTAGAGATACTGACAGTGTGGAGGACAGACTTAAGATAACTAGACCAAAGTCTGAGAGAACAGGTAGAGAACTATCATAATAGTTCAGTACAAAGGATGATAAGGTGCCTAAACCAAGGCATCAGGAAGGAAATAATAAAAAGTATCCAAGAGCAGTTTAGGAGAGAGAACACATAGGGAAATGTGATGAAGTAAATGTGAAGAATGAAACCCTGGCAGATAAAACATAGCCAATAGTCATTGTTGAAGATAATTTTTAAAAACTATATCTAATATAAGCCATATAGGAAATAAACTTTGAAGAAGAAAGTTTATAAGGGCAGTTGTAGCTGCCTTTATCCTGAGTTTAAGCTCTGTGGAATATCTATAGTATATCACTATAGGTCATGTAGTTAAAATCGAGGAGAAAAACAAAGTGGCCTACGAAAGCTCTATAAAGAGGTAGAAATAGAGAACATCACTCTGTTATATATTCTTGCATTTCTCAGATACTCTAAAACATAAACATTTGCCACTTCTTGCAATCTCATTTGTAGTGAATTAATTCCTTTAATTTATTAAGTATGTTTATGACTAATCTTTGCCTTGGAAAGGCTGATTCAAATCATGAAAACATATTTTTAGTATCTGATAATATCATGGATTAGAGAAAGAGATGCTTTGGAAAGTATGAGATATTTTTATGTTTTTTCTCCTGAATCCTCAGAAACCCATGAAATCTGACAAAACAGCAACATCATAAATTACTTACAAGTAGCACTTGGCATATGCTAGCACTTGATATGTATCAAACAATTTAATACCAGATTTTCATCAGGTAGGTGTTAATATTATGGCCATTTTACAGATGAGCAAAGTGTGGCACAGAGACTTTAAGGAGGTTGCTTGGGTCACACAGCTTGTAAATGGCAAGTTTTGACCCCGGCCCTGTATGTTTGTAAACAATTTGCATACTACAGTGACTACACAAATCAAAAATTTGTTTCCATTTTAAAGATATGGAACTCAAGTCCAAATTTTTTCTGTTACTTTTCTGTAATTTTAGATGAAACACTCAAGTTCTGCATAAAATCTGTGCAAAGTAAATGGCAGGAAAAATAGTTTATAATAAAATTATTAGAATAAGGCCAATAATGATTTACTGTTTCCATCATATAATTTTGCTTTTGTCATTCTTAAGAGGGACATTAGCTAATACTGATGGCAATACTTGATTTAATATCATAACTCAGTATTTTCCTTAATATCATTAAATTAACCTTAACAACACACATACATTCTGGGCTTTTTGTTGTTGTTGTTTCTTTCTTTTTTTTTTTTTAATACGTGTTTTCATGTCTGAATCAAAGTGTTTGATTATTTTCTTCCCAAGGTATTCAGTACAAATCATGTCTTCTACTATGGATGTACTCTTTGTCATAAAACAATGTCATAAGTGCTTTCCTCCATTAATTTTAGAAATGTAAAATTTAGTGACAGAAAATTTAACTACGATGCAATAACTTTAATTGTTTTTAAGTGTTTAACAAATATTTATTATTGGAAATCTAAAAGACTGTGTTTGAAAGAATCTATCCTAAGGAATGAGATGATCAGTTGGAATGTTTGAAATAGTGTAAAGTTATTTTCACCCTGATCACTTGTTTCTAAATGGTGAAAGAATTCAGCTTGTACACTTTAATATAATTTGTAACACAAATCTTGATGAATACAAGGAGTAGTCTAATCAGCAACTGCAGACATTTCACAGTATCATTAATGATCAAATTTGTGTAAAGCATAATTTACTTTTGGTCCTTTAAGAAAAAAATAGATCCTTGATATTGATAAATAAAGTACAAACTAATCGGATGTTTATTATATCAGGAACTTTTATTCTTAGTGCTCACACATATCAACTAAATGCAATTTCATCACAATCACTCATTCACAAAAATGCACCTGTATTATAAATACCAGACTTGTAGAAAAACTTCTGTTTAATCTTGGGTGGTCTCTTTGCCCAGGTTTGATTAAATATGTCTTTTCACAACAGGTGACTTTTTAATTGTTTTCTTATGGTAACCCATTTATTCCTCAGGCTTTGTTTGGCTTGCATTAGTTTTCAGAGTTAATGACCATGTGTGAGAACATGCTGAGTACAGGTGGCCAATGGCTTTGCTGAGAATGTGGGTGTTATAGCAAATGGCAGTGGGCAAGTGATTTAACTTTACCAATTAATACAGTGGTGAATAGTTCCCTAACCCTCAAGGCCTTTCAAACAGAAAACAAGCTCAGAATAGGCACTTGGTAATGCAAGTATGAAATAAAGAATAAAGCAGCTTGTTCTTTGTATTTATTGGGCTTCCTTTCTTTAGTGGGCTCAGTCTTTTTGCTTGTGCGGCTTAAGGGCTCAAATCAACTTTTTCAGAGTGGCTTCTTTTCTGTGCGGGCAGTTCTATTAGTAAACTGGGCATTTTTCTTCCTCTGACTTTTTGCATCTTATTGTTCTTCTAGAAGCCTGTCAGGCTTTGCTTCCGTCTGTGACTCCCTCTCTCTCTGACCCTCCCCTGCTCATGCTCTCTCTCTATCTCTCTCTCCTAGAAATAAATAAAACATTAAAAAAAAAAAAAAAAAAAAAAAAGAAGCCTGTCAGGCTAGTGATTTGAGTTCCTGGGGCTGTTGTGCTTATTTTCCCGTAACTAGCAGCCATGGGAATATCAATGATGAGCAGCATTATGATCCCTAGCACCCAAAACAAATTCTAGTTATTAGATATCTTCAAGATAAATTCAATAATTGAAGCTGAATTAGTAGTAAAATAACTATGCATAGGCAGTCCTGAGAACAACCAAAAGGAAAACTGAGATCTTTGGTTACTTTGACTGCCAGAAACTAGCACCAAACACAGAAAGAGCTTTTCCACTGGGCTTAACTTTTTTTTTTTCTTTCTTTCCTTTCTGACAAAAGGAACATTTGTTTGCCATTAGCTTAGGTAAAGGAAATAGCATCTGAAGTTTTGTTTTCCAATTGGAATGACCCCAATGACCAGCTATGAAGACACTTGGAATATTTGTTCAGTCTTGGTTAGGTATGCATGGGGGAGGGGCAATTTTGACAAATGCAAGTGCAATTGCCAAGTATTTGTTAAGTTTCAAAATTATGCACGTACAAATTATGAAAAAATAGATATACTTAAAAATTTTTAAGTGAAATGTACTGAATTTAACTGCAGTACTATCTCAGGATTGTAAAAACCCTTTGTGTCTTGTGATGTGTGCTACACTGCCAAAACCAATGAACATAGCAGGTTTCTACACGAGTCAATATGATGACCTGACAACAATTAAGGGAAGGGGAGTTGTAGACGATGCCTCCAAATAGTCGAAATTCATTTTAAACCAATAAGAAAATAAACAAGAACCACGTAATCTACAAGGAAATCTATGTAACTTGTATTGCATCTAGTTTCCTTTCAGCACATCAACTAATTCCTCTAATTCTTTTCTAACAGAGAAAAAGGAGGGGTTGGAATTTTATCAGCCTTTTTTTATAAGTAATCAGATGTCTTAGAAATGATTTCAAAATGTAGGATTTTCAGATGTGACCATTCAGATTCTTCTTTAATCAAACATTAAAACTTTGAATACAAATAGTACTTATACTATTGTAAACATTAAATATGTGTATATAGAGAGAGCCTTGATTTCTCACTTGTATCAGTTAACGTTAGATGTTACTTCTTTGAAAGTGAATCAACATGATTTATTGGGAGAAAGAAGGCCTTAATACTATAATACTCTAAGAAAAACCACCTCCTCCCCTTTTAATTCAGCGTCACCTGAAATATGCCTGTGCTTCTGAGTACTCTTTCAAAACAAAGGAGTAAATAATAAATTGAGAACAGGAAGGGGGCGATTCCTCTCTCAGTTTTCTGATAGGAACATTTCCATGAAGTCTAAGGTTGGAACACTGGGGCATTGGGGCAGGAGCCAAGATCTCTCCCTCAAGCTTGGAAGTGCTCACTAATGTGACCTCACATGATCAAAGTAAAAAACAAACAAAACAAAACAATGAGTTTCTTCCAACTTGTTTATATTAGCTATGTTTACCTCTAAATGCCCTTGAGTATTTACTACAGTAAATTGGTAGCCAAAACATTCTCATCTTATAAAACAAATACTAGAAATTCGAGTTTCTACCAGAAAATAAAATGACAGTAGTGTGTGAGTCAGGGGCAGGAGAGATTTGGTGGCTGAACTGATCACCTATGACAAATCTATTTTAAATGTGCTCTGCCAGCCCTGTCCTAGATCTTCCTTCCTCAATTCTACAATTCCTTGATATTTATTAGCCTTCTAAAAAGATACCACCTCTTCCAAGCCAAGTGAGAAGACCTCCAAAACTTTTCCTTCTTTCACAGAAATAGGTTTGTTCCTTACTATTCTTTCATTTTTGTTATAGAACTTATAGACAATTTTTGCTAAAAACTTTAAGGATTTTAGTGGAAGACTTTATTAATTCTATACGCCAATTTGAAGAGATTGATATCTTTAGAATATTGACTTTTCATGTTCAATAATAGATTTCTCCATCATTAGATCTTCATTATTAACTTTAAGTAAAGTTTTACTGTTTTTTTGTAAAAGGCTTATTTATCTTTTGTTAGATTTATGTGAATGTTCTTTATGTTTTCTTTATATCTTAAAGCATATTTTCTAGTCACACTTTCTTATTACAATTGATATATTGATGACAACTGATGTATGATTGATCAATTGATTTTCCATATTGATTTGTATCCAGCAATTTTACCAAACCCTCTTTATAATTCTAATAACATATTTTGTATGTTGGCATTTTGGTTATTGCTTTATAACAAACTGCTATAAAACATAGTAGCTTAAAATAACAATTATTTTATTATATTTCACAATTTTATGGGCCACTTCAGCTTATAAGTTTCCTTCCTTATACTGCATTAGTCTATTTTGATGTCAAAATTATGCTGACCTCAAAGAAGCTCACTGGGGAGATTTCCATTATCAGCTCCAACATGTAAAGAGCCTAGAAGTCATAACTCGCTGTTACAAGTGAAAAAAAGAAATAAACAAAGTCAAGATCAATGATTTTTCATAGGTCCCTCCAGAAATTTGAGGTCACAAGGCAAACTGTCTCCTCAAGATCTGGAGAGAGGTAAATATATATAGTCAGAGCTAAGATCAGCTCACCCAAATCCGAAGACATTGGAGACAATGATGGGGCTGTACTATATCAGGGAATTACAACTTTTAGAGAGAATAAAATACAGACCCTATTTTACTACTTTTTAATGTTTGTTTATTTGAGGGGAGGGAGAGGGGCAGAGAGTGGGGGAGACACAGAATCCAATCCAGGGTCTGAGCTGTCAGCACAGAGCCCAGTGCAGGACTCGAACCCATAAACCGCGAGATCATGATCTGAGCCAAAGTTGGTTGCTTAACCAACTGAGCCACTCAGGGTGCCCAGCAAACCCTATTTTAGAAGGAGTTCTTAAGAAAACCCAAGGACACTAGAGGAGGAAAACAAACAAACAAAAGAAAACAAACAAACAAAAACAGAGAAACTATAAGAAATGAAGGTCTCTGGCATCTGTGGCAATATTGTGCATGAAACACCTTAGTTCCAGCCAGAGTCACATGAAGCCTGACCAAAAGCTCTATGACCGCAGTTCCTTTTACTCGATACTTCATTCCAGCTTTCAACAAAAATTTATATGACATGTTAAATGGCAAGTAAAAACAGTCTGTGGAGACAAAGCAAACATCTTTGAATCGGTTAAAACTGGTTTTTTTAATCCTCAGGTAGGAATTTTAAAATAACTATGATTGACATATTAAAAACGCCCAAGAAAAATTATCCTGCATGTAAGAACAGATTTAATGAAAGCAGAAGGATGGAAAGGAAACACTAAGAAAGTATCAAAAATAAAAGCTGGTCATAAAAAAGTATGTAACAGTAACAAAAAATGCCTTCGGTAATCTCGTCAGTAATACTGGGCACACATGAATAAACAATGAATTTGCTGGACTGTATATCAATAGAAACTTTCCAAACTAAAATTTATATGAAAAACGGGGAAAAAAAGGAATATGATGTGCAAAGGTGAAATATATGTGCATAGAGGTTGCAAAACGAACAGTGAGAAAGAAGCACAAAAATATTTGAAATAATAATGGATGAGAATTTTTCAAAATTAATGACACACACCTAACCACTGATCTGGGCCTCTAAGAACACCAAGCACAATAAATACAAAAAAATCTGCACCTAGACGCATACATTCAAAGTGAAAAAAAAAATCCTAACAGGAGTCAGAAGTGGGCCGGGGGCACTTTTCCTTTACTTAAAGGAAAAAGGAAAAGAAATATATCAACCTTCTCATCAGAAATGATGCCAGCAAGAAGACAGTGGAGTAAAATACAATGTTGAAAGAAAGAAAAAAGTGAATCCAGAATTCTGCATCCAGTGAAATTATTCTTCAAAAGTGAAGGAAAAATAAAGTCTTTCTCAAACAACTAAGAAAATTTCCTGCCAGCAGAACTGACTTGCAAGAAATGGTGAAAGACATTCTTTCTTTTTTAATGTTTATTTATTTTTGAGGGGGCAAGAGCATGAGGAGGGGAGAGGCAGAGAGAGAGGGGGACAGAGGATCCGAAGCAGGCTCTGCACTGATGGCAGGGAGCACAATATGGGGCTCAACTTGTGAACCACGAGATCATGACCTGAGCCAAAGTTGGACTCTCAACCGACTGAGCCACCCAGGTGCCCCAGGTAAAAGAAATTATTTAGGGAGAAGGAAAATTACATAGGTTAGAAACTTGGATAGATGTAAAGAAAAGAGCATCAGAGATGGAATAAATAAAATTAAAATGTTTATGTTTCTTATTCTTAATGACCTTAAGACAGCTGCTCAGAGAAATAATAGGAACTCTGTATTAGGTCATTGTAGCATATGTATAAATAAAATAAATAACAGCAATGTATTAAGTGAGGGAAGAAAGGAATTGGAAATCCTCTATTATGAAATAGCTACATTGCAGTATGACAGATTAGTCATATATATATATATATAGAGAAATCTAGAGCAACTGCCTAAAAATTTTAAAAGAAGTATAATTGATAGACCAAGAGATGTAAGAAAATGGAATCATATAAAAGTTATAACCAAAAAAGGTTAACAGTACCAAACACTGGAAAGGATGTAAAGCAACAGGAAGTCCCATTCATTGCTGGTGAGAATGCAAAATGGTACAGCCACTTTGTAAGACATTTGACAGTTTCTTACAAAACTGAAAAACACTTTTACCATATAATCCAGCAATCATGCTCTTTGATATTACTCAAAGTAGCCTGATTCTTTTTTTAATTTGGGTATCATTGACACACAATGTTACATTAGTTTCCGATAGACATTTTAGTGATTTGACAAGTTTATACATTATGCTAGGTTCACCATGAGTACAGCTACCATCTGCCCCATTACATCACTATTACAGTATCATTGACTGTCCTTCTCTCCTTCATCCATTTTGCCCAAACCCCCACTACTACTCCTCTCTGGCAACCATCAGTTTGTTCTCTGTATTTATAGTTCTGATTCTACTTTCTGTTTATTAATTTTTTTAGATTCTATTTATAATTGGAATCATATGGTATTTGTCTTTCTCAGTCCATTTTATTTCACTTACCATAATACCCTCTAGATCCTCCATGTTGTCTGAAATGTCACAGTCTCTTCCTTTTTTTGTGGTTGTGTAATATTCCATTGTGTGTATATATGCCACAGTTTCCTTTTCCACGTCTTGATGGACATTTAGGTTGCTTCCATGTCTTGGCTAATGTAAATAATGTTGCAGTAAAAATAGGAGTACATATATCTTTTTGAGTTAATGTTTTCATTTTCCCTGAGTAAGTACCCAATAGTGGAATTATTGAATCATATGATGTTTCTATTTTTAGTTTCTTGAGGAACCACCATACTATTTTCCACAGTGGCTGCAATCATTTGCATTCCAGCTAACAATACAGGCGGGTTTTTCTCCACGTCTTTGTCAACACTGTTTCTTACGGTTTTGATACTAGCCATTTTGACTTGGTGAGGTGATAGCTCATTGTGGTTTTGATTTGCATTTCCCTGATGATTAGTGATGTTGAATATGATGCCTCCACATGTTTGTACACAATCTGTATGTAGGCTTTGGAGAAATATCTGTTCAGGTCCCTGCCTATTTTAATTGATTATTTGTTGTATTTTGTTTTGGGTTTTTTTTTTTTCTTTTTTTTTGGTGTTGAGTTGTGTAAGTTCTTTATATAATTTGGATATTAACACTTTGTTGGATATACCATTTGCAAATATGTTATCACATTCAGTAAGTTGTCTTCTTGTTTTCTTGATGGTTTCCTTTACTGTGCAAAAATATTTTATATAAACTTAATAGTTTATTTTTGTTTCTGTCTGTATTTTATTTTTGTTCCTTTGCCTTCAGAGACATATCTAGAAAAATGTTTGCTATGACTGATATCAGAGAAATTACTTCCTGTGTTCTCTTCTAGAACTTTTATGGTTTCAGGTCTCACATTTAGATCTTTAATCTATTTTGAGTTCATTTTTGTGTATGAGGTTAAAAAGCAATGCATTTTTATTCTTTTGCATGTAGCTGTCCAGTTTTCCCAGCACCATTTACTGAAAAGCCTGCCTTTTCCCCATTGTATATTCTAGCCTCCTTTGTCATAGATTAATTGATCATATAAATATGAGTTTATTTCTGGGGTCTCTATTATGTTGCATTGATCTATGTGTTTATTTTTTGTGCCAATATCATACTGTTTTGGTTACTGTAGCTTGGTAGTATATCTTGAAATCTGCAATTGTGATACCTTTAGCCATTCCTTTTTCTCCAGATTGCTTTGATTATATATGATCTTTGTGGTTCCATACAAATTTTAGTATTATTTGTTCTAGTTTTTTGGAAAATGCTTTTAGTATTTTGATAAGGATTGCAGTGAATATGAAGATTGCCTGGGGTACTGTGTACACTTTGACAATATTAATTCTTCCAGTCCGTGGAATAGCTTTCCATTTGTTTGTGTCATCTTCAATCACTTTCACTAGTGTTTTATAGTTTTCAGATTACAGGTCTTTCACCTCTTTGGTTAAGTTTATTCCTAAGGATTTTATAATATTTGGTGCCGTTGTAAATTGTGTTTTTTTTTTTTAATTTTTTTCTGCATCATTGTTATTAGTGTATAAAAGTGCTACCAGTTTCTAGGTATTAATTTTATATCCTGCCACTTTACTGAATTTATTACTTTTAATAGTTTTTTGATGGAGTCTTTAGGCTTTTCTATATATGATATCAGGTCATCTTTATATAATGACAGTTTAACTTCTGCTATGCCAATATGAATGGTATTGATTTATTTTTCTGTTCTTTTTCAGTTTTTCACCATTGATGGTGATGTTAGCTGTGAGTTTTTTATATATGGACTTTATTATGTTGAGGCACATTTCCTCAAATCCCATTTTGTTGAGTTTTTATCATGAATGGATATTGAATCATGTCAAATGCTTTTGCTACATCTATTGTGATGATCATATGATTTTTTTGAGAGATAGAGCACACATGCAAGCAGGGGAGGGGCACAGGGAGAGGGAGAGAGAGAGAGAGAGAGAGAGAGAGAGAGAGAGAGACTTAAGCAGGCTCCATGCCTAACATGAAGCTGAATATGGGGGGGCTTGATCTCATGACTGTGAGGTCACGACCTGAGCCATAATCAAGAGTCAGATGCTTAACCAGCTGAGACATCCAGGCACCCTGATCATATGATTTTTATCCTTTGTTTTGTTGATGTGATTTATGACACTAATTTATAAATATTGAACCATCAATGCATCTCAGTAATAAATCCCATCTGATCATGGTTAGTGATCTTTTCAATATATTGTTGTATGTAGTTTACTAATATTTTTTGAGGAATTTCGCATCTATGTTCATTAGGGATATTGGCCTGTAATTTTATTTGTGTGTGTGTGGAGCCTTTGTCTGATTTTGGTATCAGGGTAATGCTGGCTTCATAGAATATATTTGGAAGCTTTCCTTCCTCTTCTATTTTTTTAGAATAGTTTGAGGAGAATGGTGTTAACTCTTTTTAAATGTCTGGTAGAATTCATTTGTGAATCCATCCAATCTGGGCTTTTAATTTTTGGTAGTTTTTTGATTACCAATTTAATTTTGTTACTTGTAATTGGCATTTAGATTTTATGTTTCCTTCTGTTTCAGTTTGGAAGATTGCATATTTCTAGGAATTTACCCATTTCTTCTAGTTTATCTAGTTTGTTTGTTGGCATATAATTTTTCATAGCATTCTTTTATAAACTTTTGTATTTCTGTGATGCCATTTATTACTTCTGTCTCATTTCTGATTTTATGTATTTGGGCCATTTTCTCTATGTTCTTGATGCATCTGGCTAAGGTTTGTCTATTTTGTTTATCTTTTCAAAGAACCAACACTTGGCTTAATTGATTTTTTCTACTGATTTTTAGTCTCTATGTCATGTATTCCTGCTCTGATCTTTATTATTTCCTTTCTTTTACTACCTTGGGCTTTGTATAGTTCCTTCAGGTGTAAGGTTAGATTGTTTAAAGTTTTTTCTTGTTTCTTGAGGTCTCCGTGTATCGCTATACACTTCCCTCTTCCAACTGCCTTTGGTGGGTCCCAGAGATTTTGGACTGTAGTGTTTCCTTTTTCATTTGTCTCCATGTATTTTTTTAATTTCTCTTTTGATTGCTTCATTGACCCATTGGTTGTTTACTATAATACTCTTTAGTCTGCACACGTTTGTGTTTTTCATGTTTGTGTGTGTGTGTGTGTGTGTGTGTGTGTGTGATTTATTTCTAATTTCATACTGCCTCAGAAAAGATGTACAGTATAATTTCAATTTTCTTAAATTTATTGAGGCTTATTTTATGGTCTAATGTATGATCTATTCTGAAAAATGTTCCATGTGCAGTTGAAAAGAATGTTTATCCCATTGTTTGCAATGGAATGTTCTGTATATATCTGTTGTGTCCATCTGTTCCAATGTGTCATTCAAATATAATGTTTCCATATTGATTTTCTATCTGGATGATCTACCCATCAATGTAAATGAAGTGTTAAAGTCCCTTACTTTTATTTTATTACTATTGGTTACTTCCTTTATGTTTGTTATTAACTGCTTTAAGAATTTGGGTGCTTTCATGTTGGGTGTATAAATAATTATAATTGTTATATCCTCTTGGTGGATTGATCTCCTTATCATTGTGTAATGTCTTTCATTGTCTGTTGTTTTAAAGTCTATTTTGTCTGATGTGAGTATTACTACTTTGGCTTAATTAATTAATTAATTTATTTATTTATTTGCCTCCATTTGCAGTGAATGTTTTTCCATCCCTTCACTTTCAGTCGATATGTTTTTAGGTTTGCTGTGAGTCTCTTGTAGGCAGCATACAGATGGGTCTTGGGTTTTTTGTTTGTTTTTAAACTCATTCTTCCACTCTACATCTTTTGATTAGAACATTAAGGCCATTTACATTTAAAGTAGTAATTAATAGCAGTGCCTGGGTGGCTCAGTGGTTAAGCATCTGACTTTGGCTCAGCTCAAGAGCTCCTAGTTTGTGAGTTCAAGCCCCATGTCAAGCTCTGTGCTAAAGCTCAGAGCCTGGAGCCTGCTTTAGATCTGTGTCTCCCTCTCTCTCTTCCCCTCCCCTGCTCACACTCTGTCTCTCCCTCTCCCAAAAATCAATAAACATTAAGAAAAGAATTTAAAAAACAAATAAATAAAGTAACTATCGATAGGTATGTACTCATTGCCAATTTAAAAATTTGTTTTCTGGCTGTTTCATAGTTCTTTGTTCCTTTCTTTTTCTCTCACTCTATTTCTTTGTAATCAGTGAGTATTTATAGTGTTTTGACTTTCTTTGTCTTTATTTTTTTATGTATCTATCATAGATTTTGGGTGTGTGGTTACGATGAGGTCCATATATAATATCGCAAATGAATAGCAGCACATATTAGGGTGATAGTCATTTAAGTGCAAACACATTCTTAAACACAAAAACAAATAGAGAAAGAAAAAATCTTTCTTTTTATTTTTTCCCTTCTCTTCCTTTTTTACTTCCTTCTCCACATTTTATGTATATGTTGTTGTATTTTACTTTTTATTCATATTTTCTTATGTCTATTTATGGCCATTTCTTTCTACTTAAAGAAGTCCCCTTGGGGTGCCTTCATGGTACAGTTGGTGAAACATCTAACTCTTAATCTTGGCTCGGGTCATGATCTCACAATTTGTCAGTTCGAGCCCCACATCAGGCTCTATACTGATGGTGCAGAGCCTGCTTGGGATTCTGTCTCTCCTTTTATCTGTCCCTCCCCTGCTTGTGTGTGTGCTCTCTCTCTCAGATAAATAAAACTTTTTTAAAAATTAAAAAAAAAAAGAAATCCCTTTACCATTTATTGTAAGTCTGGTTTAATGGTGATTTTTTTTGGTTTTGTTTTCCTGGGAAACTCCGTAAGTGTCCTTCAAATCTGAATGGTAACCTTGCTAGGTAGAGTATCCTTGGTTGTAGGTTTGTTTATTTTACTTTTCCCTTTCAGCATTTTGAACATATCATGACACTCCCTTCAGACTTGCAAAGTTTCTGCTGAAAAATCAGCTGATAGCCTTATAGGTTTTCTCCTGGAGGTAAATTTTTATTTCTCTTGCTGCTTTTAAGATTTTCTTTTTATCTTTAGCCTTTGACATTTTAATTATGTACCATGGTGTGGACCACTTTGGGTTCACCTTGCTTTTAACGCTCTGTGCTGCTATTTCCCTCCTTGGCTTGGGAAGTTTTCAGTTATTATTTCTTCAAATAAATTTACTCTACTTTTCTCTCTCTTCTGAAACTCCTATAATGTGAACATGTGTTCACCTGATATTATCCAAAAGATCTGTTAGTCCATTCTCGTTCTCATTTTTTTTAAATCTTTTGCTCTTCAGTTTGTTTTCTTTCCATTACCCTGTCTTCCAGATCACTGGCACATCCTTCCGCACCTGCTAACCTAGTATTGATTCCCTCTAGTGTGTTTTTTTAATTTCAGTTATTGTATTCTTCAGCCCTAATTGGATCTTTTTAATATTTTCTATCTCTTAATTAAAGGTCTCACAGAATTCTTCCATTCTTTTCTCCAACCCAATGAATATCTCTATGATCATTGCTTTAAACTCCTTATCAGCTTATTTCTCTTTCATTTATTTTTTGTCTGAGGTGTGGTTGTTATTGTTGTTCTTTCTTTTGGAGCATATTCCTCTGTATGTCTCTTTTGTCTGACTCTTCTATGTTTGTTCCTATGGATTGGGTGAAATGGCTACCTCTCCTAAAGTTGAAGGAATGGTCTCATGTATAGTGTCCTCTGTGTGTGCTTGGTGACTTTTGCTGGCTGGCTGGAGGTGTGATTACATATGCTTGTTACCGTTTTAAGCCATAGCATGTTTCCATCTCTCTTGATGTTCTCTCTGTTCTGTCTATCTTTGGTTGTTCGGTGGCTATTCAGTAGGCCTCAGTTCTTCAGGAGGAGGTGTTCTATTAATAGGCATAATTTGGCATGTTCCATGGAGGAGGTGAGTTAAGAGTCTTCCTACATTAGGCTTGTCTTGAGCCAAAATTAGGCATTTTAGATGATATGGCCAAATTTTGCAATAACTTCATAATTTGTTCATGCTTCCTCCCTTGCTCTGTCAGTATATTCTCAGCACAGTAGCCAAAATTATTGTATCTTGGATGTTGTTTGAGAGCAAAAGATGCTTCATTTTCACAGGATTTTACACACAGATGTTCCGTGTCATGTGTTGATTGATAAAATTATACCCTCCTGAGTTTAACTTCACACAGCCCATATGTTCCACCTTTGAGTCTCTAGTTTCTAGATACAAGGCCAAAGTAGCCTGATTTTTACACATAAGCAAAGACAACTCAATGGAGAAAGGATTGTCTTTTTAACAAATGGTGCTAGAACATTGTTACATCTACAGGGAGATAAAGAATAGAAAAAAAGAAAAGAATCTGGACACAGACTCTGTACCTTTCACAAACATATAAATAATTCTTATAATTTAAGTATAAGAAACAAGCAACCCAATTTAAATATGGGCAGAAGAAACATCTCATCAACGAAGATATATAAGATACATGACAAATAGACCTATGGAAACATATTCAACATCATATGTCTAGGGAATTTCAAAGAAAAAAAAAAAACAAAAACAATGAGCTGTCACTGCACATCTATTAGAATGGCTAAAATTCAAACCACTGACAACAACTAAAATTCAAAAACTAGTACCTCCAAATTCTTTTGAAGATGCAGAGCAACAGGAACTATCTTTCATTGCTCGTGAGAATTCACAATGGAATTCAGTCTTTGCAACTGATGCCTTGGCAGGTTCTTTCAAAACTAAACATAATTTTACCATATGTACCAACAATTACATCTTAGGTATTTACCCAACTGAACTGAAAACTTATGTCAAACAAAACCTTCACACAATGTTCATAGTAGATCTATTTATACTTGCCAAAATCTAAAATCAAAGAAAATATCCTTTAATTGGTGAATGGAAAATTGTGGTATACCCATACAATGAAATATTCAGTGATTAAAAGAAATGAGATATCAATCCATAAAAATACATGGATAGACCTTAAATGCATATTGCTAAATAATAGAATCAAGTCTGAAAATGCCATGTGCTATATTATTCCAAGGATAGAACATTCTGGAAAAGACAAAACTCTATAGTCAGGAATAAGATCCATGGTTTCCAAGAGTTGTAGAGTGACAGGGTATATAGAAAAAAATAAAGGGGATGTAGGGCTGTGAAACCATGATATTTTAATCGTGGATACATGGCATTATGCACTTGTCAAGACCTATACAACTGTACAACACATATAGTGAGCCTTAATATAAACTATGAACATTGGTTAATGATGGGCTCATTAATTAATTGTAACAAACACCACACTAGAGCATGTTACTAACAGGAGAAACTCTATGGAGAAGAGGTATATGGGAACTCTCCATACTATCTGCTCAAATTTTTGATGAATCTAAATTTGATTCATTTTAGAATGAATGAATCATTTAGTTTCTGTTGCTAGAAGCTAAAGTCTATTTTTTTTTCATTAATTGGAGAATAAAACCACTTTTTCTATTACTCTTAAGAGTGTATTAAGAATTTGAGCAATTCTTTGTTCTATATATTTTAGCCTTGACTGCTCATTAATGTTCTGCTAGCAGATGGGCAGGCCTGGAAATTCCAAAATGGCTTCGCTCACATGGAGTCTTGGCAGGAATGAATGAGCAGCTGAGCTTATGTAGGACTACCCATCTGAGTATGGATACGTGGCCTCTTCAGCAAGCTGTTTTCAGTGTAGTTCAGCTTCTTACATGGTGACCAGGGCACCCAGAGGGAGAACTGCACAGTATTGGGTAAAGAAGCTGCTGGTTTCTTAAAGCCTTGGCCCAGAAAGTGGCGCAGCCTCAGATTCCGCCATATTCTTCATGGAACCTATCAAGATTCAAGATCAGGTGACATAGATAAAACCCAGTTCTTGATAGGAAGGGTATCAAACAATTTATGGCCCTCTTTAATCCACCACATTCTTAATAAGAATGCTAACATCATTTCATCTTCATTATAATATTTACTGTAGATATTGCAGATGATTGTATGCCTTTTACTAGATGAGTGAAATTTTCTTCCATCCCTAATTTGATATTTAATGAATCGATGTTGAACATTTTTAAATGATTTTCCCTCATCTAACTGATATGATCATATGGTTTTTCCTCTTTATAATATTAATGTGGTATATTACCCAGGAGGTAGATTCAGTAACTGTAAATGAATCTCAAGTAAGAATGGCTTAAGGAAGATTAAAGTTTCTTTCTTATTTAATAAACCAGGCATATAGAATACAAGTATGATATAGAATCTGTTCCAGATTCTTTCTGCCTTATGCCTCCATTCCTCATTGTGTTTATAAAGATATTGTATTGATAGCAGCCTTTTTGCAAGCAAAAAAGGTGAAATTGCATATGCTCCTTTTTATTTAAAGAGAATTGAACAGAAGTTAAATTCATCACACCATCTGACATCCTTTTGGCCAGAAGTTAGACCCAAGGCAGCATGTATTTGCAAAGAAGCCTGGAAAATTAGTGTGCTGTTCTGGGAAAGTACATGCTCAGATTTAAAAAATTAAAAATAAATTAAAAAAAAAAAACACCGTAGTTCTAGAAATGCAAATTTCTTGGCAAAAATTCTATCTATGTGGAAGAAGAAAAAACAAATATTGGGACACTAAGTAGTCTTGACATTTATGGTGATCTATAGGAATCTTTTTTTTTTTTTTAACATCCAAGGTTGCATTTCTGGGTGAAATAATGAAATTTGCTCATGCTGAAACATCGTTTCTTTAAACAGTGTTGATCTGGTTTGTTACTGTTTGAAACTTTTTCTTGCATAAGAGAAATTGGCCTATATGATTCCTTTCTTATACTATTCTACTCTGTTTTAGTATCAAAGTTATGACAGTCTCAAAAAAATTAATTTGGGAGTAAAACCATTTTTAAAACTTTCCTTTAATACTGGTATTATTTCCTTGAAGTTGGGTCTGTTAATTTCATGGATATACTACTAACCTAAAATCACATTAGTTACTTTTTTTCTGACCATACATATAGCTTCTATGAACATAATCTGAAATGAGGGTTGGCTGTTTTTCCTCTCCTCCAGATGCCAAGTCGAAGACGGGTTTTGGTTGCTTTGTTGATTTTTCTTTTGTTTTTCAGTCACTTTCTCTTTGGCAGTTTCATTTCCCTTCTATCTTTCCAACGCCATTGAAATAAAAGGAATACTTTATTTGGGCTCCTAATCTAGGCTAGATCATCTCCTTAGACTAATTCCCATATAACTCCCAGAGCAGAAATTCAAGGTATCCAGGTTTCTTCTATAAGGTAAAAGTAGGCTTTGATGGTTGATTACTTTACTATGTTCTCATTTTGTTTTTTGTTTTTTGTTTTTTTAAGAGGAATATGCATATAAATTCCTCTTAGGCACTCTTTTTTTTTTTTAATGTTTTATTTATTTCTAGGAGAGAGAGAGACAGCGTGAGCAGGGGAGGGTCAGAGAGAGAGGGAGTCACAGACTGAAACAGGCTCCAGGCTCTGAGCTGGCAGTCAGCACAGAGCCCGACGCAGGGCTCGAACCCACGAACCGCGAGATCATAACCTAAGCGAAAGTCGGACGCTTAACAGACTAAGCCACCCAGGTGCCCCTACTATGTTCTCATTTTGATTCTCTGTGGGATTCTTCATATCTTGCCACCTCAGCAATGCAGGTATCAACATGTTTAGTCTTCTGTCCACACAGACTCCAGCTGTTTCAAGTGGGACAGTCAGTCAGAGTATGAGGTCTACTTTATTTCCAGAAAGGCATCTTAAATCATCACTGTTACTGCTTCTTCATTTAAAGTTTCTGTCATTAAACAGGGTCAATTATTGAACTCTCTTATCACATGTATGAATGTAATTAAAGTTCGCACATTACTTTTAGCCCAATGTGTAAGTAAACAGTGAAAAGGTAATTAAGTTTAATGTTCCAGGTAATTGTTTCTTTCATACTTTAAGTGAGTGTGTTGCCTAAAGAATATACCAGATTATAGCATACAGAATGCTGCTTGTACTCCTCAACTGCACATTTAAAAAATCTCAAAATTGACCTCACTTCATGTTTCTCTGCATAGAGTTTGGGCTAGTACACAGAGAAGCCCATATTCTTTCAGGAAAATTATCCTCACTGTCTTACCTTGCTGCTTATGATATTCTTCTACCTGCTCTGAGTTTGGATTTTATATACACCTATTAAAATCTTCCTTGCTTTTAAAAAACACCTCAATCACTCTTCAGATCCACAAACCATACATGATATCTTCTCCTTTATATTACCAAAACACATTTCAAACACTTTTCAAAAGTTTTTGTGGCTCATACTGTGATTCATATTCAGGTGGCTCATACTGTGATTCATATTTAGCATGCCTACCTGTCTCTCTAAACCATATCACTTCTAAGGACAGAGAGCATGCTTCAATCATGTTGGAACCTCCCTAGGAATCTAGAACTTTACTCATTAGTGTACTTGCTAATATATACTTACTAGATTTAATTGTCTTTCTGTTTCTGTGAAATCTGTTTCTGTGAAATCACAGCACAATAAGTATAGATCCCTGAAGTTATTTATGTCAAGCATTGAAGAGATTTTCCACTGACACTTAAATATAATAGAATAAAACAAAAATGAATAAATAAAATCACAAGGATAGAGGACACATTGACAAAACAACAGGGGATTTTTCTGAGTGGAAGGATGGAGGCTAAAAACGCAAAAGCTTCTGTGGGCCTCTTGGGACAATGCAGCTGTACTGCTGGCTTCAGTCTATAGTTCAAGAGATATTTTCCAAGTCTGTTGTTGTTATTATTAATTTGAGGAGAAGAGGTCTCTGTAGAGGAGAAAAATCCAGGATTTTTTGTTTCCTTTTCCATCACTCACAGTCACTGTAATGTCAACACCATTTAGGTCAAATTTCAGGCATTCAAAATGTGCAGCTTTGTCCAGCTGCAAGAACTAAAACTTTGCAAGAGCACCACAGCCTGACCAATAAAATAGGTCTCGGGGTGTTGGTAACAATTAACAGGTGTGTACCTTCTCCAGAAAGTTTTCATATGACATGAAATGTATAAAGTAGTACACTTGGATTACAAAAGAATTGCATATAAGCAAATATATATCTGTTTTTACTAATGGATCTCAAACAATTGGAGTTATTCAATCATGTAAATACAGGTAACAAAAGGGGGCCTCAATCCTCATCAAAGATTTCTTTTTGGATAAGGTCATAGACTCTGCTTCCCAACAATCTGTCCTTGAATCCCTTCTCTTCCATCACCAGAAGGATTAAAATCCTCTTCAAGTTACTTAATTTATCCAGCTTTCAGTTTCTTCATGTATAAAGTGGAGATAATAATATCAAACTGATGGTGTTTTTATGAGAATTCAACAGAGTAATACAGATATTGGTTCTAGCCCAAGATGAGCAACCATTAAATGTTAGCAATTATTTTTAAAATTATTTTATCATTATTTCACTGCCACGGACTGCTATCCTTCTACCTCTCTCTTGTCTCCCTTCTTCTGTCTTCACCTTCATCATGCTATCTAGTAGCTTCGCCATGCACACTTCTTGGCTGTGAGCCACACCCTTCCTCTCTACTCTGCCAAAACCCACACAATTAATCAGGTCAATAATGCACTTACAACCCACCTACATCTCCCTCCTCTTTGCTCTTCAACTACTTCCACTTTACCAATCCTCACATTTCAATAATCCCTGCTGCCCAATTTGTCTTCCCATGTTTATAAACTGAAGCAAGTCACTCAACAATAGTGACCAAGTCAAGTGACCTCAGCTGGGCTCTCATTGTATCTCGGCAAATCTTTTATTTATCACTTGTTGACTCCCAATTGCATTCCTTGTTGCAGCTGTTCCAAATGTTTCCGCTGCACTCAAGTCCCTAATCCCAGTGCTCCTCCTTCCCCTCCTAGCACACAACCTCACCTCCTACTGAGAAAATTGAAACCATCCCAACCTAAGCTTACCCAGTTGCCTCCCCTTCTACTCAGAAAGTCTGTGCATCTCCCCTCTTTTTCTTTTTGCTTTGTCTTGAAGAAATTGTTTTCCTTTGCAGGGTAGCAGCACTGTGCTCTGGTGGGGGCTTTGAGTCTAGAGTCAGACAGAGTTAAATACTTTTTGTTGACAGGTTTTTCAACTTCACAGCCTCAAGGTCATCATCTCCAAAGTGGATGTGCAATTTTCTAACTTGCAGGGTAATAAAGGGTAATTAACAGATTTTTTGCAGATAGTAAACATTTAACAAATTACAGCTATTATTATTATTTGAAATGCTAAGGGTCTTAACCTACATTCTTGATCCTATCTATCTTAATAAAGATTTTAATGATAATAATGGTGATGATAAAGGTAAATTATAATCTCTATGCATTTCCTCATATGTTTCTTCCTCACTTATCTCTTTTCTTTCTTAATTCTCCAACTCAACCCAGTCCATTGGATATTTCTTTCTACCTTATACATGATCAAATCTTCCTTTTCCTTTAAAAGAAAAATAAAAAGCTTTCCCTCTTTTCAAGCTAAAACCCTATTTTCTCCACTTTTGACCTGAATCTTGGAAAAAATTGTGCCCTACTTCCCATTTTACATCTTCCAAAATAGTTCTTGAAACCTCTTTAATATATCTCCCCTACCCTACTAAGCTGTTCCTTGAAAAGCACCATTGAACTCATAGATAACGAACACATATGAGACTCAGTAATTCCTCAGTCTCCAGCCTCAGATTCTCTTGTAGCTCTTGTTCTCACTCATGCACTCCCTTATCTAATTTCTGTACTTCATGCCAACATTGTCCTCTTCTTTCTCTGTATCTTTTACATGCTCTTATTGTTCATTCTATTGCCAAAATTTAGCCATTCTTCAAGGTTCAGTCCTTGGCTTTATCCTTATACTTTTCCTGAGGAATCATATTAATTACTGTAGCCTTAATGACCAGATTCTCATAGTGGATGCTTATGTGTAGGCAACTTTGTATTCTCTGCAAGGTTTTTTTCCTCTTTATCAATATAAGACTACTTGTATTTTAAGTTTTGTATTCATTTTAATGTTTATTTTTCTACTTTCTTAAAGTTTCATGCTTCTAATTGGCTCTAAATATCTACACCTGGTGGTCCTATATAAATTAAAATTGAGCATAAAAACATACGTTTATCTTATTTCCTGGAAAAAATTGACTTTTCCTTTTTGATCCTTATTTCTGTCGATAATTATTTCATACTCCAAGTCACCCAAGTTTGAAATAGTGAAGATGTTAAATCAATTAAAATTGACCTCTACTCTGTGACAGATCTGGGCACATAGTAGCGAGCATGATAGAACAATTCCTAAGCTGTTAGAGATTACAGTCTAACAGGAAGACATACATTGAACAACTAATACAAGTGTTATCAATATCAGAAAGAGGTAGTATAAGAAACTTTCAGATAGCAATGAGACTTAAGTAGTCTGGAAAGCTGGTGAAAAGGTGTCACTGAAAGTTACCTGAAGATAGAGCTATGCATGGTAAAGATGCAGAGAAAGCTGAGGTATGCAAGCAGAAAGAAGACTATTATGAATCCCTCAATTTATTTTTTAGATATTTGATTTTTACATATAGAAATGCAACTAATTTCTGAATGTTGATTTTATATCTTGCAACTTTACTGAGTATTATTGATTAGTTCTAACTTTTTGGTGGAGTCTACGACTTTTTATATATAAAATCATGTCATCTGAAGAAGAGACAGTTTTACTTTTTCCTTTTCAATATGGATGCATTTTATTTCCTTTTTCTTGCCTCATTTTTCTGGCTAGAAATTCTATTACTAAATTGAATAAAATTGACAAGAGAGAGTACCCTGATTTTATAGGAAAAGCTTTTAGCCTTTCAGGGTTAAGTGTGACAGTAGCTGTTGGTTTGTCATATAAGACCTTTATTATGTTGAATTACATTCTTTTTCTACCCAATTTGTTATACGTTTTTTATCATGAAAAGATGTTGTATTTTGTCAAATGTTTTTTCTGCATCTATCAAGATGAGTATATGGATTTTATCTTTCATTCTATTAATGTGATGTATTTGTTGACTTTCTTGTGTTGAACCATGCTTGTATCCCAGGGATGAATTCCACCTGAATTCATAATGTATAATCCTTTTAATGTGCTGTTGGATTCAGTTAGTAATATTTTACTGAGAATGTTTTCATCTATAATCATTGGAAATATTGACATATAGTATTCTTTTCTTGGAGTGTCCCTATCTGGCTTTGGTATCAGGATAACGGTGGCCTCATAGAACGAGTTTAGGAGTATTTTTCCCTCTTCACATTATGGGAAGAGTTTGAGAATCACCATTTACTCTTCTTTAAATATTAAGTAGAATTTATCTAAGAAACCATCTGTTCATAGGCTTTTCTTTGGTGAATGTTTTTTTATTATTGATTTAATCTCCTTACTTGTTATTGATCTGTTTAGATTTTCCATCTCTTCCTGATTCAGCCTCTCTCTTTTTCTCTTGGTTAGTCTGGCTAAATGTTTGTTAACTTTGTTTATCTTTTCAAAGAACCAACTATTAGTTTTATTAATCTTTCCTATTGTCTATTCCATTTATTTCTGTGTTAGTCTTTATTATATCCTTAATTCTGTTAATCTTGGGCTTCATTTGTTCTTCTTTTTCTAGATTTTGAGGGAAATGTTGGGATTGAGATGTTTCTTTTGTCTTAATATATGTGTTTATAGCTACAAGTTTCTCTTAGAACTTCTTTAGCTGACTGGTTGGAGGTATGATGGCAGAGAAGTAGGGTGACCCTAAGCTAGTCTCCTACCTGGAACATAGCTAGATAAATACAAAATCATTCTCAACACCCAAGAAATCAATTGGAAGTCTTAGAGAACAAAGCTGCACCTCTACAAATAAGAAAAAGGACCCGTGGAAGGTAGGAACTGTGCAGTTTTGAGAGAAAAGCGCCTCCAGGGTTTCCCAGAGGAGGAAGCCCTGGCTGCAGCAGGAATAGAAAGAAAGAAGGAGAAAGATAGAGAAGTACAGGGAAAAAAGAAAAAAGCAGAACCACATGCAGAGGATGCACAAGAACACCACCCTCCAAAATCTTTGACATGGAAAAAAAGAGAGGGTTACAATACCACCAGTTTTCTATAAACAGCAGAGCTTAGATTATGAAATTTTGGAGGTCTGAGACATTGTCAAGTTCATGCTGGGTAGCTAAACGGTGCTCTGGTGGAATAGAAGCTGAAAAGAAGAGGGAAATCAAAGCAACAAATACTACAAAGGACCAGAGAACATCATTAGAAACACCAGCTCTAGAGGCAACACAATGGCAATAAATTAACATCCTTCAATAATCACTTTGAATGTAAGTGGACTAAATGCTCCAATCAAAAGACATAGGGTATCAGAAATTATTTTTAAAAAATGAACAAGATCCATCTCTACAAGTGACTCATTTTAGACCTGAAGTTACTTGTAGACTGAAACTGAGGGGAGGGAAAGCTATCTATCATGCTAATAGATGTCAAGAGAAAGAGTAACCATACTTATACCAAACAAACTAGATTTTATTTATTTTTAAATGTTTATTTATTTTTATTTATTTTTGATAAAGAGAGAGAAGGAAGGACAGAGAGAGAGGAAGAGAGAGAGGGAGTCCCAACCAGGCTCCACAGTGTCAATGCAGAGCCCCACATGAGGCTCAATCTCACGAACCGTGAGATCATCAACTGGGCCAAAATCAAGAGTCAGATGCTTAACAAACTGAGCCACCCAGGTGCCTTCAGACAAACTAGATTTTAAAACAAAGACTGTAACAAAAGATAAAGAAGGGCATTGTATTATAACTAAGGGATCTATCCATCAAGATCTAACAATTGTGAATATTTATGGCCCCAGTTTGGTATACCCAAATATATAAATCATTCATAACAAACATAAAGAAACTCACTGATAATAATAAAATAATAGTAAGGGATTTTAACATCCCACTTACAGTGATGGACAGATCATCTAAGCAGAAAATAACAAGGAAACAATGGCTTTGAATGACACACTAGACTGGATGGACTTAACAGATATATCTAGAACATTGCACCCTAAAGCAGCAGGATATGTTCCACATGCGCATATTCTTTTCTAGTGCACATGGAATATTCTCCAAAACAGATCACATACTGGGTCACAAATCAACCCTCAACAAGTACAAAAAGACTGAGATCATACCATGCATATATTCAGACCACAAAACTATGACATTTGAAGTCAACCACAAGAACAAAAATTGGAAAGCCCTCAAATACATGGAGGATAAAGAACACACCACTAAACAATGAAAGGGTTAACCAGGAAATCAAAGTAGAAATTTAAAAAATACATCGAAGCAAATGAAAATAAAAACACGACAGTGCAAAAGCTGTAGGGTGCAGCAAAGATAGTCCTAAAGGGAAGTATATTGCAAGTCAGGCCTATCTCAAGAAGCTAGAAAGGTCCCAAATACACAACCTATCCTTACACATAAAAGATCTAGGAAATAAAACCCAAAGCCAGCATAATAAGGACAATAATAAAGATTAGACCAGATATAAGCAATATAGAAACAAACCAAGAAAAAAAACACAACAAAAAACAAAAACAGTAGAACAGATCAATGAAACTAAGAGCTAGTTCTTTAAAAGAATTAACAGAATTGATAAAACCATAGCCAGACTTTCCAAAAGAAAAGAGAGAAGACCCAAATAGATAAAATTGTGAATGAAAGAAGAGAGATCATGGGGTGCCTTGGTGACTCAATTGGTTAAGTGTCTGACTTTGGTCAGGTCATGATTTCATGATTTGTGGGTTTGAGCCCCAGGTCAGGCACTGTGTTGACAGCTTGGAGCCTGGAGCCTGCTTTGGATTCTGTGACTTCCCTCTCTTTCTGCCCCCTGCCTCAAAAATAAATAAACATTAAAAAAGAAAGAAAAGAAAGAGGAGCAATCACAACACCACCCCAGAAATACAATTATAAGAGAATACTATGAAAAATTATATGCCAACAAACTGGGCAATCTGGAAGAGATGCACAAATTCCTGGAAACTCACAAACTAACAAAACTGAACCAGTAAGAAATAGAAAATTTGAACATACCCATAACAAACAAAGAAATGGAATCAGCAATCACAAATCCCCTAACAAACAAGAGTCCTGGTTCAGATGGCTTCCTAGGGGAATTCTACCAGACAATTAAAGCAGAGTTAATACCTATTCTTCTAAACTGTTCCAAAAAATAGAAATAGAAGGGAATTTTCTAAACTCATTCTCTAAAGCCAGCATTACCTTGATTCCAAAACCAGACAAAGACCCCATTAAAAAGGAGAATTGCAGAGGCCAGTATCCCTGATGAACATGGATGCAAAAATTCTCAACAACATACTAGCAAATCGAATTCAATAGTACTTTAAAAGAATTATTCACCATGATCAAGTGGGATTTATTCCTGGGCTGCAGGGCTATTTCTATATTTGCAAACCAATCAAAGTGATACACCTATTAATAAAAGAAAGAATAAGAACCATATGATCCTGTCAATAGATGCAGAAAAAAAATTTGACAAAATATAGCATCCCTTCTTGATAAAAAACCGTCAACAAAGTAGAGATAAATGGAATATACTCAACATCATTAAGGCCACATACAAAGGACACACAGCTAATAACATTCTCAACAGGGAAACACTGAGAGCCTTTTCCCTACAGTCGAGAATAAGACAAGGCTGCACACTCTCACCGTTACTGTTTAAAATAGTAGTGGAAGCCATAGCCTGAGCAATCAGACAACGAAAAGAATTAAAAGATATCCAAATCAGCAAGGAAGAAGTCAAATTTTCACTCTCTCCAGACAACATGATACTCTATATAGAAAACTTGAAAGATTCCACCAAAAACTTGCTCGAACTAATACATGAATTCAGCAAAGTCTCATGATACAAAATCAACATGCAATAATCTGCTAAATATACAGCAGAATGTATAGCTGCATGTACAATAACAAAACAGCAGAAAAAGAAACCAAGGCATTGATACCATTTACAAATGCACCAAAAACCATAAGATACCTAACCATAAGATAAGCCTAACTAAAGAGGTAAAAGAATTGTACTCTGAAAACTATAGCACACTTAGGAAAGAAACTGAAGAGGACACAAAGAAATGGAAAACCATTCCATCTCATGGGTTGGAAAATTAAACATTATTAAAATGTCTATACTACCCAAAGCAATCTACAAATTTAATTCAATCCCTATCAAAATATTACCAGTGTATTTGCAGAACTAGAACAAACAATCCTAAAATTTGTATGGAGCCACAAAAGACCCCAAATAGTCAAATCAATTCTGAAAAACAAAACTGAGGCATTACCATTCTGGATTTCAAGCTATATTACAAAGTTGTAGTCATCAAGATAGCATGGTACTGGCACAAAAGCAGACGTATAGATCCATGGAACAGAATGAAAAACCTAGAAATGGACCCACAACTCTATGGTCAACTAATCTTCGACAAAGCAGGGAAAAATATCCGATGGAAAAAAAGACCGTCTCTTCAACAAATGGTGTTGGGAAAACTGGATGGTGACATACAGAAGAATGAAACTGGACCACTTTCTTAAACCATACACAAAAATAAATTCAAAATGGATGAAACAGTTAAATGTGAGACAGGAAACTATCAAAATCCTAGAGGAGAGCACAGGCACCATCCTCTTTGACCTTGGCCAGAGCAACTTCTTACTAGGCGTGTTGCAGAAAGCAAGGGAAGCAAAAGCAAACATGACCATTGGGACTTTATCAAGATAAGTCTTCTGCACAGGAAAGGAAATAGCAAAACTAAAAGGCAGGGAATGAATGGAGGAAGATATTTGTAAACAACATATCTGAAAAAGGATTAGTATCTAAAATCTATAAAGAACTTATCAAACTCAATACACAAAAAAACATTACCCAGTGAAGAAATGGGCAGAAGTCATGAATAAACACTTCTCCAAAGAAGGCATCCAGATGGCTAACAGACACATGAAAAGATGCTCAATATCACTCATTGTCAGAGAAATGCAAGTGAAAAGCATGATGAGATACCACCTCACATCTGTCAGAATGGCCAAAATTAACAACACAAGAAACATATATTGGCAAGGATGTGGAGAAAGGGAACCCTTTTGTACTGCTGGTGGGAATGCAAACTTCTGCAGCCACTCTGGAAAACAGTATAGCGGTTCCTCAAAAAACTAAAAATAGAACTACCCTATGATCCAGCAATTGCACTATTAAGTATTTACCCAAAGGGTACAAAAATACAAAATCAAAGGGGTACAGACACCCAATGTTTATAGCAGCATGATCAACAAAAGCCAAACTATGGAGAAGCCCAAATGTCTGTCGACGGATGAATGGATAAAGAAGTAGTACATATACACAATGGAATATTACTCGGCCATTTGCAATGACATGGATGGAGCTAGAATGTAATAAGCTAAGTGAAATAAGTCAATCAGAGAAAGACAAATGCCCTATGATTTCACTCATATGTGAAACTTAAGAAACAAAATAGATGAACATACTGAAAAGGGTGTGACAGGGGTGGGGAAGAAAAGAGAAGGAAACAGACCACAAAAGATTCTTAATGATAGACAATAAACTTACAATTGATAGACGGATGTGGGCGGGAGATGGGCTGGGTGGACTATGAATACTAAGGAGGGCACTGGGTATTGTATGTAAGTGATGAATTACCAAATTGTGCTATAGAAACCAATATTGTACTGTATGCTGACTATAATTTAAATTAAAAGGAAAGTAACTTCTTTTACTATATCACATAAGTTTTGATATGTTGTGTCTAAATTTTTTTGTCTGAAAATATTTTTTTGATTTACCGTTTAATATTTATTAAAAAAAAAACTTTAGAGGAGTGTTATTTGAGAGTTTTAAGACTCTCCTATTCTGCACTCTCCTATTGGATTCTTTTAGTAAGATGGGGCTATTATTTTTCTAAGGTTTATTTAACAAAAAATAGATACAGGATTACAAAACAGAAAAGATGTAAGTCATTTTTTAACTCTGATTTTTAAATATTTATTTATTTTTGGGAAAGCACAAGTGGGGGAGGGGCAGAGAGAGGGGCACACAGGATTCCAAGCAGTCTCTTTGCTGACAAGCTGACAGCAGTGAGCCCAATGTGGGGCTCAAATTCAAGAACCACAAGATAATGGCCTGAGCTGAAGTCGGATGCTCAACTGACTGAGACACTGAGCTGCCCTTATTAACTCTGATTTAAAATAAAACCACCCTTGAGGCTCCCAGGTGGCTCAGTCAGTTAGCATCCTACTGTTGGTTTTGTTTCAGCTCATGATCTCACCGTTCATGGGATAGAGCCCCATGTGGAATGTCATGATGACAGCACAGAGCCTGCTTGCATGTCTCTTTCTCCCCACTGATTTCTGCCCCTCCCCCACCATCTCTCTCTCTCTCTCTCTCTCAAAATTAATAAACTTTTAAAAAAAAGAATAGAACCACTCTTAAAGTCACATGAAATTGAAAATCTGTTCAGTATTTTTTTATTATTTTATTTTGTGAAACAGTTTTTAAATTTTTTTTATTTTTTACAAATAGTTTATTGTCAAGTTGGTTTCCATATAACACCCAGTGCTCATCCCCACAAGTGCCCTCCTCCATGCACATCTCCCCCCCACACACACACACCCGTCAGTCCTCAGTTTGTTCTCAACATTCAAGAGTCTCTCATGGTTTGACTCTCTCCCCCTCCCCCACCACTTCCCCCCTTCTTCTCCCCCTTGGTCCTCCATTAAGTTCCTCCTAATCCTCCTATATGTCCAAACATGATATTTGTCCTTCTCTGCCTGACTTATTTCGCTCAGCATAACACCCTCAAGTTCCATCCATGTTGCTACACATGGCCAGATTTCATCCTTTCTCATTGCCATGTAGTATTCCATAGTATAGAAAAACCACATCTTCTTGATCCATTCGTCTGCTGATGGACACTTAGGCTGTTTCCATGTTTTGGCTATTGTTGAGAATGCTGCTATGTTCAGGATTTTTGTAATAAACTCCACAGATGACATTTACAAAACACTTACCTCTCTTCTGTAATCTCAAAGTTAATCAAATTATATATCAGTATATATATATATATTATTTATAATATTGAAAAAGTAGATTATGTAAAATTACTTTTGGAATGAACGTGGCCAAGTAAAATCTATATTATGTAATTCTTTGCTGAAAAACAATTATATCCATTGATATTATGACACCATTTTGTAAAAACAGCAAATGAAATAGGAATATGTAGAGTTTAGGGTCTTTAACAAGTTATCCCAACATTCATTTTTGGACAGGTACGTATATAGAAATACTTAGAAAATCATATGGAATGACAAATATCTTTTAAGAAATGGCTACCCAAAGAGAAGGCACAGAGGAAGTTGGGATTAAGAATGCTAGTATAAAGGATTTTAACCTCAGTTATTGATTTATGAGTCGATAAAAAATATATACAATAGGATGTTACTCAGTTATAAAAAAGAATGAGATACTGCCATCTGTGACAAAATGGATGGACCTAGAGGGTATTATGCTAAATGAAATAAGTCAGGAGAGAAGGACCTATCCCAAATGATTTCACTTATATGTAAAATCTAAAAAACAAACAAACAAACAAAAAGCAGAAACAGACCAATAAATAAAGAAAACAAACTTGGTTGCCACTAGGAAATGGTGGAGGATGGGCAAAATGTTTTTGAAACAATAATGCTGTGCAATCTTAAATTTATATATGTATATTTATGTGATTTTTAAAATACCATCTACATTGTGAATAGTTGCCTTAAAATTAAGAGAGCTAGATTCCAGTCTTATAATGTACCTCTGTAGCACATATTACAGGTTACTGTTATCTTTTCATAATTACAAAAAACCCACAGGTTTATAAATTAAATTATATTTTATATAAGTTAAATAAATTTGTGTTACTTGACTCTTTTAATTGTCTAAGATCATCTACATTACAGCATGAATAACACTGATATTTATTAAAGGAACTGAATCCTAACATATTATGAAATATCAAAAAATTAACATACCTTTAAAAAAGATAAAGCCCATGAACAAGCAGGAAAATATTAGATACAGAGTAGTAGAGATAGAAGAATTAGTTTTAGCAAGAAGTGTAAACTGTCTTTAAGGTAACTTGGATGTGATCCTGGTTTTAAAAAAAAACACACTTTAGCTGAGTGATATGAACCAGTTGCTCAATTTTTTTGTACCTCAGTTCCCTCACAAGCAAAGTAGAAATAAATGTAAATCATAGGTTTTATGTGAAGGCCTAGTAAGGAAAAATAAAATCTTAGAACTCTGACAACTATATAGTAAGGCTTTGATGCAATTGGCTATGTTGTTGGTTTTTTCCTAGTAGCATGAGCCTAAAGGAATTGATGGGTAGAAGTATAAACAACTTAAAAGTGGAAGGAAGGAAATTGAGAGAGATATTAAATAATGGCTTCCAAAGTCTTTATGACCTCAGCAAAGGTTGTGTTATCTGTGAAGAAAAGGGAGGGATGTAGGTTATAGAGCAGAAGTTTGAGAATATAGAAGATAGAAATATCACTCTGGAGAATGGGGGAGGAAACTGATGACAAAGGCAATTTTTTATGGAGAGAACCATAAATTGTAGAGTTATAAATGTGTGTATGTGATTAGGGTTCCTACCAGCACTCAAGAACCATTGTGTCAATTCAGAGAAGGCAGACAGGGAGAGATTTTGCAGATCTGTGTTTTGTTGTTGATGTAAACTGGGTGCAATAGAAGAGAGAAATGAGACAGCCTGAAGTCAGTAGCAGTAAATATATAAAGTGAAAGGAAAAAAATGAGTGCATATTTGAAGTAAAATTGGATTAAACATGTTCAAAATAGAATGGGATTTGACTGGAGAGATGGAGAGTAAGGTACTGGAAGAGGTTTGGAGATCATGAAGGACACTGACTAGTCCCAACTCTGAAGTGTTGAATTATGACACAGCAAGCAATCTCCACTGTAGAAAGAGTGATATCAGGAAAGATCCAGTTTCACTGAAGGCATAGGTAAATGAAATATTCATAGAAGAATATAGTAATACTTCATTTTCCTCTGCTGTCTTAATTGGTATAGAGCAAAAAAAAATTTAGAGAATGAAGGCATTATCCAATTTAAATCAAGCATAAATTATTGATAGAGTAATTTTTAAAAATTGGTCTCTGATTATTTTTAATTGGGATAAAATAAGAGATTATTGTAGTATAGTGCCTTTAGATAATAATAAAAAGTGGGAAGAAAAATCAAGAACCCTCATTCTCCAAGCTTCTCATATTCTAGAATTTGGATAAACTTAAAAACAAGCAGATGTTTATCTTGATAAAGTTGAAAATTATGAATCCTCTTCAAGATCTCAAGTTTAGAAATTTCAAAAAGTGGAGTCACAGGAAACTGATGGAAGATGTATAGTAGGATATAATTGCTGGATTACGTATTTATGAGTGTATAATCCCAAAATGCTAAAAAAATAAAGTCAGGAATAAAATTACTATATTCTTAAACTGTGAAGAATTATAAAATACAATTTTAGAATAACATTTAATATTTTTCTTATAAATCTTGGCTTGCATATGGCAAATGCTTTTTAGATCTACTATATTGAAAAAATAAATTAAGAGTTATAATTTACCAAAACAGCACATTATATAATTTTGAAACATACGATATTTGAAAATATAAATACTGGCTCTAGTTTGTGCTTCATTGGAAAGCAGTATCTCCTGATCTATTGATATAAATTGTATTAACTTGGATTAAGTGTGCTAATTATAGCTGTACTCAGCCTAGTGTCAAAGTCTATATAAGCTTTTCACCACGTGGCTTTGACCACAAGGAGAAGATACTAATTAGGGTGATCATTTTCATAATATGTCCATGTTAACATTGACAAAGAGGAGGTAAAGCGGATTCATGAATTTTGCCTTTAGGGCTGCTGTTATTTTTTCCTGTAGGGTGGTATCAGTTCTTCTTCCTAATGGAATCAAAAGGTAGGATGGGAAATCAGATGACTTGTTGAAATTTGCTTCTCTTGTGATGAGGATCTGTCAGCTACAAAGTATCTTCTGTTAGGGGTACCTGGGGGGCTCAGTTGGTTAAGCTTCTAGATCTTGGTCTCAGCTCAGGTCATGATCTCACAATTTCTGGGTTTGAGCCTTGTATCCGGCCTGTGCTGACAGTGGGGGCCTGCTTGGAATCGTCTCTCCTTCTCTCTCTGCCCCTCCCCCACTCACATGAGCACATTCAAGCATGTGAACACTCTCTCTTAAAATAAATAAACTTTTAAATAAATAAGTAAGTAAATAGATAGATAGATAGATAGATAGATAGATAGATAGATGATAGATAGATAAAAGTATCCTCTGTTAGAATGCAGCTTAATGAGTGACTGTTGTAACCCAAATTTCATCCACTTCTGCCATTTATTATGTATCTGACCTTGGAAAGTCATTACAATTGCTAGGCTTCAGCTTTCTTACATATAAAATTAAGAATTCTATTAGTATAAAAATCAAGATGAACTTTAGAATTTATCGATTATATTATACTATTTTCATCATAAATATAAGAAAAAATAAAAACAAAGAAACAACATTTATAAGCCCCATACTTCCAGATAGAGAATAAATATATATTTATTTTCACTGAGACCACAGTTTGGAAGTACTCAAGAATACTAATTCCAAAAATCCTAAGAACAAAGGGACACCTAGGTGGCTCAGTCGGTTAAGTCCAACTTCAGCTCAGGTCATGATCTTGCAGTTTCTGAGTTTGAACCCTCCAGTTTGAGCTATGCTGACAGCTCAGAGCCTGAAGCCTGTTTCAGATTCTAAGTCTCCCTCTCTTTCTCTCTCTGCCCTTCTCCCACTCATGCTCTGTCTCTCTCTCAAAGATAAACATTAAAAATATTTATAAAAAAAAATCTAAGAACAAAAATGCAAAGCCTAGATTATATATACTACGTGAACAGCACTTCCCAAACTGGACTTTCTGAAACATTACACAATACTCCAGGAATGACTCCAACTAGCCCGAGAGCTTGCTATGGTGAAATGAACAGACCAGCTACATCTGATAGCCAGCCTTCCACTTATTGCACTTGGCTTTGTGCTTAGGCAATAACAAACGCTAGTTCTCCTTGTCTTCCCAATAAGAAAAGTAATGGAATTGTCTATCTATTGCACTAGTTCTGGGTCCAGTTTTGCAAGTCTACTCCCAAAACACAAAAGGTGATCACATGGTAGCTCTGGTAAGGGTAAATGCGTTATACTGATTGTAGGTTATATTGACTCATTTGAGTTATGTAAACATCCAATTTAATGAAATATTTATTTCACATCTAAGGAAATACAAACTAAACTACAAAAGCATGAAAATTACTATAGCAAGGAGGGGTTTTAATTCTGAATTCCTGGACTAGTAACATGCTCTTAAGTCCAATTTTGGTAATGCCTAAAATGGCTTCTGACTTATTAATTATAAACACTTATCTAGGATATGCTCTGTGAAGTATTTAAACAAGTTTATGTACATCAACTTATTAAATCTTCATAAAAACCCAATGATGACATTACCTGCTGTGATCAACATCTCAATTCTATCTCTGCCACTGTGAATAAATTCTAAATCTCCCTCTCTTTGTACTACTCTCAAATTTCAAAGTCCCACTGGGAATATATGATTGACTTAGCCTAAATTATATGTCTAAAAGCTTAGCTGCAGGTAGTGACAGATGATCTGTGCCCCATTCCCCAAAACTCACATAATAAAGAGTTTTCCCTAAATATGATGGTAGTTCAGAACTAGCTGGCCAAAAAATGACAAATATCCAGCATAGACCCTATCCTTCTGTATCCGTTACTCAATAGTTACATGTCTCTTGCTTTTATAATCATTTTATTGTAAAGACTCCCTTATAATATAATACTTTCAAGTTCCAGACAGCTGAGAATATTTTCTCACACTGTCAAAAGTGAAGCAACACAGAGCCTATCACAATGTATCTCTAGCTCAAAATACAGGATCTATATAGGTGATAACCAATCCTCTGGTTTTGTCATGATCCTATATCCTGCAGGATATGTACTAAATTAGGAATAGAAATATGATAAATAAATCCTACTTATAAATGAAGAAATAAGAGAAGCATGCTAACTGTATGGAAAATATGGCATATTCCTGGGCACCAACCATTGTTTAATAACTTGCTTGTGTTTTAAAAAATCATTATATCATGAATCATGTTCTACTCAGTAGAAGTGAAAATTTGAGTTCCAGACTTAAGGAATGGTAGTAGTAGCAAGAGTATATTTCTCATGCAATGGTGGCATCAGCATTGGTAGAAACAATAGAAGCATTGTAGTAAAGTTGGTTATTGCTTTGCCATTTCATTTTGAGGAGAAGCCAAAATACTTCAGGTTTTCCTCTGAAGTAAATTTTACAGCATAGTTTTAGATATTCACCTGCAAGTTTAACCTCAAATTTTGTTTCCTCCAATTATCCTACTGATCCTGTTAAATTCTAATATCCTTCCATGAATTCTATTTTTCTTTAAAAACTGTAGCGCATTTGCATTTTTTAATAACTACAATAATGACCAAAAGAATATAGACCCTGGAAGTGGTTGAAGGTGGTAGACATTCAGTGATATCAATATAGGACGGGTTATTTAATATGCATGGATCTGAACACCGTGAGAAAACAACTACAATTAGAAACTAGGTCTCTAAGTGTCTCTGGCACACAGTGGCAAAACAGTGCATTGCTATTATCTGTGTTCTTCTGTGTCTAGGAGTTCAGATCTTGATTAAATAGCAGCTGTGATTAAATCAAATGTTATTATGAAAAATTCTAGGACTGTTATTTCAGCTTCCCTTTCTGTAACTGACTTGTGGGCCATGAAAAATGAGAACAAAATGATCAAAGCACTAATTCTTCAAGACCCCATTCAATAAGTCTTTATCACTTGTAGCAGAAGCTTGAGCAAGAAAATGAGTTATCGAAATAAATATTATTAATAATACTTAAACAGACCAGTTGATCTTAGCAAATAGTTGGGAGGGGTAGTAAACTGCGAATTAGAATAAACTCATAAAATTAAGTTACATAAAACAGTTCACTCTAAACCACTAAATCCTAGAGAGCTTCTCTTGCCTAAGAAGTAACTAGTTTCTCCTTGCCTTGCTTGGCGTCTCTGTAATGTACGCCTAAAGCATTTACCTTACAAGGATGAGGGAATTCTGCTTGTGTCCCATTTTTACCACTCCTTATTACTTTTAGACATAGCTAGAATCTGACTCTGACCTTTTCCTGGAGGAAAGTATAACTCTTAGAGGAAATGGCTTATATACCAAAAGTCTCATTTTTTTTTTTAGTCGGTTAATATAGTGAAGAGTGTTAATTGAGTATTGAATGGTAAATTATGGATGCTTTCCTGGGATAAACGGAACCTTATATATTTATGGATTTGTTGTGTAAAGTTTTGTTAGGAAATTTTGTATCATGTTTATAAGGGATATTACTCAGCATTCTCATTCTCAGTGTTGCTCTGTCTTTGGTTTTGATAGGATTGTAATGCTGGCCTCATAGAATGAGTTGGAAAGTATTTCTTTCTCTACAATTTTTTGGAATTTTGTGTAGAATTGGAATTTTATCTACCTTAATGTTTTGTGTTAATTCACCAATAAAGGCATTGAATCAAGAGTTTTCTTTATTGAAATGTCTTAACTAAAAATTCTATTTCTTTAACAGTCATAGGGCCATGCAAACAATATATCTCTTTCTGTTTCCAAGATTCTATTTACTTTAGTGTTTTTTGCCAAATTTCTTTGCATGAAGTTGTTTTTAATATCCCCAATTATGCTTTTGATGTTAATGGAATCTCTAGTAATGTCATTTATCTCATTTCTGATATTAGTACTTTGTTTCTTCTGTCTTTTCTTCTAACCACTCTGTCTAGAAATTTATTTCTTTTCTTTTAATTTTATTTTTACAAAGAACTATCTTTTGGTTTCATATTTTTCTGTTTTAAAATTGTTTCCTATTTTATTGATTTTCACTCTGGTCTTTATTATTTCCTTTCTTCTGCTTATATTAGGTGTCATTTGTGTTTTGTTTTCTACACTCTTAAAGTGGAAGCTGTGGTCATGAATTTGAGATAGTTTTTTTTTTTTTTTCAAATAATACATGCATTTAGTTCCACAACTTTAAGTGTTGAATATGCAATTTCTCACAAATTTTCTTGTTTTTTAGAAACTCCATTTAATTTGAAAAGTATTTGAGACATGAGTTATTTATAAGCATGCTATATAGTTTCCAAATACCTGAAACTTCCCAGAAAGTTTTGTTAATGATTTCTAATTTCATTTTTTTCAGAAAATATCTAGTCTGAATTCCTTTAAATTTATTGAGACTTGTTTTATAGCCCACAATATAGATTATCTTGTATCTAAGATTTCTAAAAGAACATAAAAACAGTGTGTGTTCTCCTGCTTTTGAATAGAGTACTCTATTCAGTCAATTAAGTTAATATGTTTAATAGTGTTGCTCAAATCTTGTGTATAATTACAGATTTTCTGTCTACTTTCCATTATCGAGATGAAGATATTAAAATCTTTGACTATAGTTTAAAATTTTTCCATTTCACCTTGACTTTCTTCAATTTTAATATCATGTATTTTGAAGCTCTATTACCAGTTACATAATCATTTAGGTTTGTAGGTCATCCCTTTATGTCTCTGAAATGAATTTCTTTAATTCTGGTAATATTCTCTGCTCTGCAGAGTACTATGTTTGTATTAATATAGCCCAAACAGCTTTCCTTTGATTAGTGTTAATATGACATGTATTTTTTATCCTTTTAATATTGATAACATTTGTATCTTATTATTTAACACAGATTTCTTATAGCCACATATAATTGTGTCTTGCAATGTGTGTTATTTTTATCACATTTACACTGAATGTAATGTTTATATGGTTCATTTTAAATCTAACAATTTCTTGTTTATCTTCTGTTTATCCCATGTGTTCCATGTTCCATTTTTCTTCCTTTTTAGCCTTTTTTACCCCACCCCTCTTGTTACTGCCTTCTTTTAGTTAGCCAGTTTTCATGGTTAATAATATTTTATATCTTCAATATACTGTAACTGTTGTATTACTTCATTGATTCTTTTCCTGTGTATCTTATTTATGTATCTTTTACTTTACCATATGACTTAATACAATACTTCAAATGTGTTATAAGAAACTTAACAGTTTAGTTGCATTTCTTTCCTCCTGGCCCTTACTCTATCCTTGTCATACATTTACTTCTACACTTTTCATAACCTTTGCAATACAGTGTTACTGTTTGCTTTAAGCATTCAATATCTTGAAAATGAACTTAAATAAAGAGAAAATTTCTTATCTTCCTAAAATAAATTCTTTAACATTTCATGACATTTCTTGTAATTTAGGCCTGCTGGTGACAAAGTTTTTAAATATCCTTTGGCTTTTTTTGGTCTCTATTTTGGCTTTATTATTATAGTTATTTTGCTAGTTATACAGGTCCTTGGCTGAGAGGTTTTCTGTTTTTTTAAATATTTTTAATTTCTTTAAAGATGTTTTTCAACTATTTTATTGTTTTGTGGTTAGCATTAGGTTTGTATATAACATCTTCTGCAGATAGCAATCTCTACTAAGTTGATGGTCATTTAAGTTTGAGCCCATTCTTTACGCCTCTCCTCCCTATGTTTTAGTTATATAGTGCATATTGTGAGTTCCTTGATGGATTTTTTATAGAAATATTCATCTTTACTGCTTGGGTGTTTCCTATCTTCATACTATCATTTTTGGTCTTTCTACTCAATGAGTCTTTTTGAATATTTCTTGCCAGTTTGGTTTAATGGTCACGAGATCCTTTAGTTTTTATTTGTCTGGGAAACTCTTTATCTCTTCTTCTATTCTGAATGATAGGCATGCTGGATATAGTATTTCTGGCTGTAGGTTTTTTGCATTCAGTACTTTGAATGTATCATGCCACTCTTTCTGGCTTGGAAAGTTTGTGCTAAAAAATCTGCTGATAGCCTTATGGCGTTTCCTTTGTATGGACTCCCTTCTTTTGTCTTGCTGCCTTTAATATTTTTTTTTATTTATCACTATATTTTGCCATTTTAATATAATATGTCTTGATGTATAACTGCTTTTTAGATTTTTAGGGGGTTTTCTGTGCCTCCTGGATCTGCATATCTGCTTCTTTCCCCAGATTCATCAAGTTTTCAGCTATTATCTCTTCAAATAAATTTTCTACCTCCTTTTCTCTCTCTTTTTCTTTTTCTTTTTAATTTTTTAATTTTTTAAAATTTATTTCTGAGAGAGAGAGGCAGCATGAGCAGGGGAAGGTCAGAGAGAGGGGGAGACACAGAATCGGAAACAGGCTCCAAATGTCAGCACAGAGCCTGACGCAGGGCTTGAACCCATGAACCATGAGATCATGACCTGAGACAAAGTTGGATGCTTAACTGACTGAGCCACCCTGGCACCCCTCTCTCTTTTTCTTCTGAGCCTCCTATAATATGAAGGTTATTACATCTTATGGAGTCACTGAATTCCCTAAGTCTATCCTCATTTTGCATAACCCTTTTTTCTCTCTTTTGTTCAGCTTGATTATTTTCCGTCACTCTGTCTTTTAGGTCATTAATTCATACCTCTCTTTTTTCCACCGTGCTGTTCATTATATCAAGCATATTTCTCATTTTGTACATTGATCCCTTTGTCTCTGCCATATTATTCCTATTTCTGTGTTTAACGATCTCACTGATATCCTCCACTCTTTTCTCAAATCCAGTGAGTATTCTTATGATTATTGCTTTAAATTCTCCATTAGGCATGTTGCTTATATCTGCTTTGCTTATATCTCTGGCTGTGGCCTTGTCCTATTCGTTCATTTAGGACAAATTCCTCAGTCTACTCATTTTGTCTTAAGTCTCTGCACCTGTTTATGTGTGTTAGGAAAGACAGCTATGTCTCCTGTTCTTGAAGGTAATGGCTTTATTATGAAGAGGTCTGGTAGTGCCCTATCATATAATATTCCCTTTTCCCCAGGACCTGGTGCTTCCATGACTGTCTCCAGTGTGTGCATAATGTGCTCTGCTGTTTTGCCCTGGTTAGTTTATCCTTCAGGTCAGTCATCTGCAAAAGCTCTCTTTGCTTGCTGTGGGACTGTTTGGTCCCTAGCCTAAATGTGGTCAGTTTTAATTAGGTGTGCTCTGATCTGCTTATGAAATGAGACCTGTTGCTGCTGCTACTGGAACCAATGGCCTCACAAAATTCCTAGACGCAGTGTTGATAGGGGTTAGGTCCAGTCTTCTGGGGGAGGGAACCCCGGCACCTCTGCGGGATGTGCTCCGTAATGATTAACTAACCTCCTCATTACGTGTGCAAGCTCTTCATATAGTGTTTCCACACTATATGTCCACAGGCCATTTGGCCAGTCTTTTCTCCGAGAGCAGCCCCAAATCCTCTGAGCTCTTCCAGAGCCAGGCATGCTGACCTTTAAAACTCTAGCCTTTAAGCCCTGCTGCTTGTAAGAACTCACAAATTTGGGCCGTCTCTCATTTTCCAAGCCAATTGCTATGAGGATCTGTTTTCCCCATGAGCTCCCCTGTGTGCTAGTTTGTCTCTCATCCTTCTCTGTGACCTATGCTCCCTCACCACTGCAGGGGCCACAATCTGATTCTCTCCCAAACTGCATCTCTGCACTTTTTGCATTCTTCCATGGGGCCTTGTGTCTACCTTGAGTTGTGGATAGTTCGGCTGGTCTTCAGATCAAATTTCTGGAGTATTTAGGATGATTTATATTCATCTGGTTGTATTTGTGGGACAAGGCGAGCCTGGGGTCATCCTATTCTGAGGCCATCTTCCCCTCCTAGCTGTTTTATTGTTCGCCGTTTTTCCAGCAAACTATCTTTGTTCTCCTAAACATGATGTGTATTTCTCTCTGTGCACTTTTAAGACTTTATCACTGATCCAATTTAATTTATGAGTTACCTTGATTTTATTTATTTTATTTATTTATTTATTTTTAATATTTTTATTTATTTCTAGGAGAGAGAGAGACAGCGTGAACAGGGGAGGGTCAGAGAAAGAGGGAGTCACAGACTGAAACAGGCTCCAGGCTCTGAGCTGGCAGTCAGCACAGAGCCCGACGCGGGGCTCGAACCCACGAACCGCGAGATCATGACCTAAGCGAAAGTCGGACGCTTAACCGACTAAGCCACCCAGGCGCCCCGAGTTACCTTGATTTTAAAAGTTATATATTCAACACCTATTCTTAAATATCCTAGGTCAAATATTCCACTTGTAATTAAGACTGATGACATTTTTACAGTATAATTGTGTACCCAAAATGTTAATTTTTACCTTAACATTACTATGTACCTATTGTAATGCTTTTAATGGTTCCTTAGGAACTATTAGGATAAAGTTTAGAATCTGATGCACTCAGTGTTCAAATCATTAGCTAATGGTGCAAAGATGATTTAGTAACTGATGCTTCACATTTCACTTAACTGTATCTCTAGTTGAGATTTTTGGAATTATTAAAATTTTTGAATAATCAATCTGGAAATTTTTATGTCATTATTTCTTCAAATATTCTTTTCTGACTTCTGTTTCCCCATCTCAGTGAAATATCATGCTTGCAATTATATTTTTTTTAAATTGTCCCCAAAATTTTCACTAATGTTCTGTTCATTTTTATTTATTATTATTATTATTTTAATTAATTTATTTGTTTTGGGAGAGAGCCAGCATGAGTGGGGGAGGGGCAGAGAGAAATAAAGAGAGAATACCAAGTAGGCTCTGTGTTGCCAGTGCAGAGCCCAGTCTAGGGCTTGAACCCACAAAATCATGAGATCATGACCTGAGCCGATACCCAGAGTTAGATGCTTAACCCACTGAGCCATTCAGGTGTCCCTGTTCATTTTTAAATTATATATTTTTCCCTGTGTGTTTCAATTTTGCATAATTTCTGTTGCTGTGTCTTCGAATTCACTAATCATTTCTTCTGCAATGTGTAGTCTGCAGTTAATAACATCAAGTGCATTTTTCATCTCAGACATTGTCGTTTTCACCTATAGAAGTTTGGCTATATTTTTATGTCTTTTCTGTCACTACTTACTTATTCAATTTTTCCTCTAGCTTTTTGAACATATGGAATACAGTTGTAATAACTGCTTTAATGTTCTTGTCTGCCAATTCTAACATCTGGGTCAGTTTCAATTGATTTCACTTTCTCCTCATTATGGATTGCATTCTCTTGCTGTTTACATGCTTGATAATTTTTTATTGGACATCATGCATTGTTAATTTCACCTTGTTCGGTGCTGGTAATTTTTGTAATCCCATATTCTCAACCTTTGTTCTTGGACACACTTATGATACTAAGAAATAGTTTTGAGGCTTTTGAGCCTTATATTTAAGAACTGGTAAGGTCTGGAGCAGTGCTCAGTCTAGTTAATTATTCCCTAGCATGGAGGCAAGAGTCTTCTGAATACACTACCAAATGTTCAATGAATTATGAGGGTTTCCAATCTGGATGATGGAAATAGAGTTTATTCCCAGCCCTAGGAGAGCTCAAGTTACTGTATTCTAATCCTTTTAGGTGGTTCATTTCCAAGCCTCAGGTAGTTTTTCACATGCTTTCACTGATGAACACTGGAAGGATCCCTCTAAGATCTCTGGAATTCTCTGCTCAGCTTTGTTAGCCCAGTGCTCTATCATGTTAAATCTAGCTACCTTGTTTTCCCTAGACTATGAGATCTGTCTCCTTAACGTAGGAAGTCTGCCTAGCTCTACCTGAGTTCCTCCTTCTCACTCTGTAAACTGGAAGTTCCCTCATATAAGTAAACTTAGTCAACTTTAGGTTTTACCTCATTCATTTTCTCTGTCCCAAAAGTCTCCATTTTCTGTTGCCTCATGCCCCATATCTTCAAAAGCATTGTGCTATTGATTTAGCTCAGTTTTTTTGTTTCTCTTAGATAGGAACATAAATCTAATATTAATCACATATAACAGATTCTTTAATAACTAACACAATCCCCATGTTGTTTTTCTAATTCATGGAGTGACAGCAGTTTTGAATACTGAAAGTTCCTGGAATTTACCCTACCTTTCAAGCTTGTAAGCTAAAAACAATATTATACTCCTAGCGAAATCAATGACTAACACCATCATCACAACTTTGAAAGATGCAAAGTTGTTTGCACCTTCTCATTTAAATTGACTATCAGCTAGTACAGGAGATGATCATTCTTAGTATATAGCAGGCAGTTATTTTAAGTTTAATCAGATATTTATTCCAATTTCAAAGCAACACAGATCCCAGAGCCTATTATGCATTTATGGATCTTTCAGGCACTACACCAGTAATATCATTCTCATAGGACTTGGCGTCTCAGAGATGACTTTTAAGTTACATTTATGAATAGGGAGATAAATCCTGGAGCCTAATACCTCTGTAAAGTTTCTAGTGTTCTAATAGTTTAGACATGTAGGTTAGTTACCTTCCAGTGGGGAAAAAAAATAGTGCATTTGAAAACTACATGCTAGGTATGTATCTTTGGATTTGAAATGTCACATATACCACTTTCGATACGCTGTTCAGAATAGACTTATTTATTGAGTTGACCCTAAAATCTGCCCACCTTGGGTAAAACCTAGAGCAAGATAGAGCTCTTCATATGGTCCAGGCTGCAGTGTTCTGCCACTTGGGCCTTTGGTAGTTCAATAGCACTTCTATATGTATAAACTGGAGGCACTTCAATTTGTGCTTGTATTTTGAAAAAGAAGACATGTAATCAAGACATGTAAAGGCATAATTGTTTAAAAAATGGTTCAAAGAAAAGGTCAAGAGTGAAACACAGGGGAAAAAAGACACAGAAAACAACGTTAGAGGATGAATCAAGAAAATGAAACAGAGGGTGGATGAAAATGAAAATCCAGTAGATTTTTCTGGATGCACATTTCAGTCTAGGTCATGCTCCAAAGCCAAACTCCATCTGCCCATATACGTTTTCTGGAACAAAGTCCCACTCATTCAGACCCACCCATCCTCCACAAACAATTCCTATTCCCCAGGCATTCTTACCTCCCACACTTAGAGCAGCATCACATATCACTTAGAATTTGTAGTGATTTTTTTTTTCATATCACTAAACATTTTCTTCTTAGGCAACAGGATAATCACTTTTCTCTCTGCCAAATTATGTACTTCTCTTTCTCATCATGAAGGAAATAAAATCCAGGTTAGGAAACTTGACAGCACTTGCATCATCTCCAGGCAGCACATCCAAAATGTTTATCTGTGGGTTCTAAGGGAAGGGCAATATAATTAGGATTTTTTTAATGGAAGTCAAGAAATGAAAAAGTTAAAACATAAAATCCATCTGTTTTTAATGATACCGTACTAGAACTATTTGAGGTGGGGGGAGCATCTCTGTCTTAAAGAGGCCTTCTTTGGAAAAATAGCTTTCTTAAAAGGATCATGGATATCTTGTTTTAATATGCTAAATGCATACCCAATAAGTATATCTAACCTTTCAGGTATAAATAAACATAAAACTTTATAATGACCTGCTCTACGGTATTTTTAAAATTTAAATACCTGAACTTGTTTTAAAAAAATTAAGATCATCTGGAGTGCCTGGGTGGCTTAGTCCGTTGAGCATCCAACTCTTGATTTTGGCTCAGGTCTTGATCCCAGCCTTGTAGGATCGAGCCCCACATCTGGCTCCACACTGAGCATGGAGCTTGCTTAAGCTTAAAGATTGCTTAAGCTTTCTCTCCCTCTCCTCTGCCCCTCTCCCCCGTGTGCATGCTTTCTCTCTAAAATAAAAAAAAAATTAATGTCATCACTCAGTAGCTGTAATATTGATAATATTCACACTCTTAACTTTAAATTGTAATGCCTTTTTACACAATATGCTGAGATCTTGATCTCATAGCCTTGTAGTTTTCAATGTTAACACTTTTAACATTAGAAAACACATAAAATATAATTTTTTTTCATAACATTACATGATGAAAAACAGGTACAGTATCTTGTTATTCATAGAATAAAAATTTCAATAAAGTAGATATACACTATTCTGAAAATGTAGTTTCATAAATATTTATCAACTACTGCTATTTGTTTCCTTTGTCATTAAATGTCATGGAAGAAGAACATGTTTGCAGATATCTAGAATTCTGTTTTACAGACACCTGAATTTATTGCTATATGATTTTTTTTCAAAATAAGCTTTCTGCTTCTATTCATTAGTTTTTCCAACAGTATATAATTCTCATAACTCCCCCAAAGAATTGGGCAGATCTGGGTTTGATATCTGGCATTTGTTGTTGTTGTTGTTGTTGTTTATGATTAGAGCAAACTGTATAAACAATTCTGCATATAGCAATGGGAGTCTTGAGTGCCTGCTTGATAGATTACATAAAATGCTTGGCTTTGAATCTAGCTCATAATAACTAATCAAAAATAAAAATTATCTAAATTTGTGATTCTCTTTTCTCTTCTCCCTCATCACTTTTTTTTCTTCTCCTTCTCTCCTTGCCCTTTTGGCAATCACCATCATTATTATTCTCAACATTGTTATTATCCTCTTTGTCATTCCTTATTTATTTGCAATGTTATGAAAATAATGACAAATGCATCTATCTGTACTTTCTAAATATAAGATATATGGGCTAGGATTATTAGTAATCCTATCAGAACTATGCATGAGAGGAAATAAGAACCATTTCAAGAGGCTTGAAATTTCTGAGGGATGGAAGGGAACAGGTGGAAATCCAACTGCTCCTTGGGGAACACTAAGGTATCTTTATGTATATAAAATGCAGCACATTGGATGAATAATGTACACTGTTCTAAAGCTATTTTATGAGAAACATGTTTATCTGATTTTCTATATCTAGTTATCTGTATATGATTGAAATGCCAGAGAAGTTCACTATAGTTAGAAAACTCTTTTTAATAATGATGTGTTGGGATTCTTGGTGATTTATAAGTATGTTAAGCTAATCAAGCATGAGTAAACCATACTTAGAACTAATGTAAATATACAGAAAGTATAAAAATATATTCAGAAACTATAAATGATATGTCAAAATCCTGTATTGTTATTATTATTGTTATTTGAACTGCTATATTTATTGATGATACATTTTTATCTTTTGGTGGTTGATAAAAATTTGTATTTTAAATACAAAATGAAATATTCTCCTAATTATTCTACCATAAGTCTATGTATAGACTAGAAACCCAGAAGGTACAACTGCTCTAGTACAAACTGTGTTTGGCACAGGGATGTCTGGAATTCCTTTAGGAAATACTTTCTAGGACTGTGATGAGGATTGTTTTTAACTCACCTAGTTTTGATAGAAATAAGATTATCTTCCACATTTGGTGTTTGGTCATTGGGTTACCAAATTTGGCTGTACATCAAGACACTGGAGTCATATTTTAAAACACAGATTCCTGCATCTCGCTCAGAGGTTTCTAATTCTGTAAGTCTGGGGTGGGGCCCATAATTACTAACTTCAACTTTTTTCATGTAATTTTACTAAATAGTAGGAGCCAAATATCAAAAAAAAAAATAGCTCTAAAAGTCAATTACTTTCTACAAATAAGCCCTTTAGTACATGATTGCTTCTCATGCCCACATTCAAATGATCCCTTATTCCAGACAGAGTCTATTTGCCCTTTGATGGTATTTGGTTATTTCACACAATTATGCTCTGATAATTATGGATTACACCTAAAATCTGATTTCTTAAGAATATCCTATTTCTGCATGAATGGTTATGGATATACTGGGGAGTGTTTTCTCAAGAAAGGGCATAGGTAACATAGTTAATGTTTTCTCAGAGGAATTGTGAAGAATTGCCTATCAAAGAAATAGACACGGAAGTGACTTCATCCCAAGAAAATTATTTTGTTCTAAGCTAGACAAAGTTACTCAAGTGATCTATTACACTGATAGGATTAAAAAAAAAAAGATTATTTGAAGCAGCAAGAAAAAAATGTTTCTTAAATTTGAATTATCCAACGTGATATACTGGTAAACCTCAATACAGTACATAAAGAATCAATTCATGCTTATATTTAGCTTTCTGCTTAGAACTTCAGAGTTTTGGAAGGGGTGAGATATCAGTCTGACATGGTGACTGGTTTGGTTACCATATCAGAGATCAGACTTGTGGTTACCTAAAGGGTTCCAGTCCCCGCCAGAGGACACTGTTAGAGTTTTAATTGGGTGGGCAGCAAAGGAGACAGATGAGATCCGAATGTAGACTTTCACTAGTAACACAGACAGCAGTGTAGAGCTCCTGCCTACGAGCCAGTGTCATCGCTGGTCCTGAGAGAAGCTTATTTCTTTGACAACAGCCCTGGACCGAAGCAAAGAAAAACTGTTTTCAGTTACTTGAGAAGAGTGGAGCCCTCTTTATGACATTAACTTTTTCCTTGAGACTGAGCGTTGCAGATGGCAGATTCTATCTGGCTCTGGCCAGTACACATTTCATCAGGGGGCAGTGTCCTCCTAGTATGTTGAAAAATTCCTTGGGTTATACTTACCCCATAGCTTAGAATCTGTGGAATGGCTTTCTTAGACTTCTTGATATTTGTTACTCCTTTGTTGTATGGCATAAGATTATAGCAGAGGGTTTGTTCAGATGTCAAGGAGGCTCTAGTCTATGCTTTGACACCAAGATAAGCCTAGAAGAGTGTGAAATTGCCAGGTAAATCACTTTGAAATACAATGATTTGTTTGAATGTACATCATTTAACATGATTACTGTTTCTACTCTCAGCAAGAGTCAGTGTGTGTACTCTGCATTAGCACCTCAGTGTGGTTTTTTGATGCTGCAAAGGCGATTAAATTCCCACAATAAATTCTCCAAAACTATAAGCGCCTTTAATAACAAAAAGCAAAAGAAATATTACATGGGGTCTAAGTAATGTAAATAGGTACTTTCAATATTTAGCATACTCCTCATTATGGTATTTGAAGAACACCCATAGGTTCCTTAGGTCTCAAAAAAAAAAAAAGCATGACTCTTGAAGAAAATAAGTAGGAAAAGTTTACCACCTGCCTCTGTTTATCTAACTACCATATTTGACTATTTTCTCTGTCTCAGAATTTCTGTCTCAGGCGGAGGGTTATTACTTTCTCCTCAGAGTGTGCACATATACACGTATGTGTGCATAGACATCATCCATATGTCATTGTTTTTCACATTATTTGAAATTTAAAAACAGAAATAAAATTAATTTTTATGTGGCACTAGCAAAAGCATCCTTCATCATTTTCAAGACTTTACAGTAATAAATAATGTCCAAATTATGGATTCTCTCATGAGCATTAACTTACTGAATATCACTTTTACTTGATGGGAAATTAATATTCATATAATGCCACGAGCCCCTGGCTGAAAAGGACCTAGGTGTAAAGTGGATTCTCTTTCATTTCCTCCCCTGTGGTATTGATTTGGATTGTGGAACAGAAGGTATGAATTTATAACATGATGTGTGATTGAGTAACAGCTGTCAGTAATTGGATGCAGCAAAGTTTGTAATGAAACCTTTGAGTCATGAAAAATTTACCTGATTTTTGTTTCACTACAAAGACTGAAAATCAATGTAGGTTATTAAAACATCTGGCTCAAGTTTTGAATTTTTGCAATCTTAAAAACTCTACCTCAAATAGTTGTTTCTATAAGGGGAGACCACTTGATTTTCTGTTGTTGTTCATGAATTTGTGGATTAGAGTTGCTTTTGTCCACAATGATAGAATGTTATGTTAATATGTTTTACATTGAGATATTTACCCTTCCCTGAAACATATACCCAGATGATTAATTTTTTTCTAGGAATGAGCCTTTGTGAATGAAATAGCACATCAAATTTCAAGGGTTTAAAAATATGTATTAGATAGGATTTTTCTACTATAAAACCTGTTGCGATTAAATTGCAAAATCTTCTTTTCTCCAGTGAAGAGAAGATCTTGCCTAATTTTTTAAAACTTGTTAAAATTTACCCAAATAAGAGACCCAAATTTTAGGAAGTATATGTTACTTTTAAATGAAATGTTCAGAGATCCAAATTCTTCAATGAATGCCTAAATAACACTTTCACATTTCTGCTTTATTCCTCCTTCTAAAAAGGAAGACTATTACCAGAGAGTCAGAATCAGAGATATCAAGATAGTATAAAGCTTTCCAAAAACCAGGCAAATATTATTGTCCCCAGCTTGGAGGTGAAATGTCCAGAATAAGGAAATAAACAGAATATCAAAACTCAGGTGTCCAGACTTTTAAAGAAGTCAGGGTATGACAAATGACGGAAGTTTAGCAACCTCACATTGTGTTAAAAATCGATGTTACATTCCTCAGCTGATTCGCCTTAATAACCCATTGCACAAGGAAGCAAACATACATACTCCACATGGACCCATTATCTTTTGGCTTCTGGAATGAGAATTTTCCAAAAGTTATTTTTATGGTGAGGATAACATTTAGATAAAGTGTTTTCACAATATAACAGTGCCCTTCCATCTCAGAGCTGTAGTTATTAGGCTGACAGAAGCTTGGTTCAGGAAAAGACACCCATCCGTCCACAGAGAGACGGATATAAAGAAATATTTAACTAATTGTCAAAAAGTCATCTACACGTAAACAGGTTCCTTTGTCTTATGCAGCAGGAAAAGACCAGGTTATGGACTCAAGGAAGGTTTAAAGCTGTTGACTGAGGAGGGTGCTAAACTCAATGGAGATAGGCCGCTGGCAAGAGGTTATGCACACAAAGCATGGCTTAAGTGCAATATAATCAGATTTAGTTCTTTGTCCTCGAGGGCTCTAATTTTACAGTTAGACAACTCACAGTGGGACCTATTTTATATAGCAATAAAATAATAGATTGGATAAGAATAGGTTTAATTGCCAGGCAAAGCTATTTAATTTAGCTACAAACTGTAATAAATTACGTTATTAGTAAAACAAGTTTAAAAAAATCAACCCTTAAGCAGTTGGTAAAGACAATAGCAGTTTCCCTTTAATATGGTCTATTTTACCACTAAACGGGTCAAACACACTGAAAAGTTTTTACTGTAAACTTTATTTTGCAAACCCACTCAGGTTCAGGGCACCTTAACGGTGTGTCCTCTTTGCTGGCGATTTTTTATAGCCTTTTGATTGTTTATGCCTTCCTGATTTTTCTTTCTCCCATCTCTCCTCTAGTATTCACTAACCTTTATATGGTTTAATTTAATCCACAAGGCCATTTTGATGAGAACCCTAACACTCTAATTTAATATCCTGCTCATCTCTACCTGAACTCGTGTTTGAATTATACTTTCATAGCCAGTCTATATGATTTAACTGCCTCTATTTTATGTTCACCTAGTACCCTGCAAATGCCTGGCACACCTATCTTGTAAAAAATTATTCACTTAACTGTGTTATCTAGTTTAATAAGTTTCTGTAGGATAAAGATAACATAATTATTTGGCCAAATATGCTCATACAAAGTATAGTGCTTGCTTCACAGATACATTTGTTACATGGATGTTTCTGTTTGAGAAAAAAAATCTGTATTAAAGCCCAGATCTCAAAAAATGTATAGATACTTGCTAAATGAAGAAGATTCAGTGCAATTAAGAACTCAAACACCGAATAAACATAAAACTTGAAGAGAATAAGAGTAGACATTTAAAATTATTTTAAGATGAGAATATATCTATTTTATGTTTAGTTGCTATTTTATGTCCCTGACTTTAACTGGAGATTATTAATAACTGCTTATATAAAATTAATATGTAAACAATTCATATAAATTTATATAAAATGAATGTGGCTACTAAACATTTATTTGATTTGTACGTTCCTAGTAACAATCTATTTTCCCTCCAAAAGGGAGAGGTCAATTTAGATGTTTTTGGAAAAGATAGAGCAACTAATTTTTTCGCTTTTAGTTTGTTGTTCTCAGCTCATTTCTCCTTTTCCTACTAATACCATAGATACTTGGACAAGATTGTTTTTGCAGATAATGAAGTATTAAATATAAGGCATTCAATCCAATTTTAACAAGTAATTTAATAATTCAGTGGCTTAACAAGATTATCTTTATTATTTGAAAATAGTTTGCCTTTATGGATGCTTTATTGCCTCACATGACCAAACACTGGTGAAAAAAAAAAAAAATATATATATATATATAACAGACACATCCTAGGAACTGATTGTGTCTAAGTTGTGCTGAGTGCTTAAAAAGAAAGAAATATATACAGAAACAGCTATTACTGCTATATCAAGGTACTAAATAGCTGACCTAGTTGGTCCTAATTATTGATAGTTTACCACTGCTTCTACAAAAGCTAGCAGAATTGACAGCAGGCACACACATGATTTATTCATTCAGAATGATCTATAGCTTCCTGCATTTTAGGCCCCCGGCACAAACACTGTACAATGCCGTGTCATTCAGCAAGAACCAGTCTGAGACAGGAAGCACTTTAGTGTGTTTACAGAAATATCTTTTAAAACAGACTTAACCATCAGACAACCCTCATATAAAGCCCTCACCCTAAGGAACTTGGGTAAAAGATTATCACTCCACACTCGCAAAAATCAATTTTGGAGACTGACAGTTATTCCAGACTGATGTTGGATTTCCTTTATTCATTGAATTGAATTTCCTGTAGACTGTGAATATGCTAACATTCACCAGGTGCTTTTTCCTGACTCCAGTGACTTTTTTTTAAAGCCATTAAAAATCCCTCTTATATTTTTATCAAGTATCCTATGAGAAGACTGTGATTGATAATTGTTTAAGAAACCAACAATTGGTGAAAGGCAAGCCTGCCAATTTTTATATATTCTGGAATAATGAGAGCATTAATAATAATACTAAGGAACAGCTGAGGACATAGTAAATACCACGCATCTGCTCAGCCCTATACATGCATTATCCCATTTAATCCTCAGCCAAAACTCTCCAAAATATGTGCTATCCCCAGGTACCAAAGCTCCCACTGAATCTAAAATATGTTGAGTATCTTGTCCAACATGACAGAAATTTCATGACAGCAAACTCTCAGGGACCAAGATCTGAGTTCTCAATCACTATGTTAAATTACATTTTTGTTTTCAGTATTCCTCTCATTCCATAAGGAATGAGAATGAATATCTGTTTTTAGTATTCCTCTAATTCCATGAGGAAATAACACATGATACCATCACCTGAACATGAGAGATTATTTTGATGCAAATGATTTCCAGATTTGTCTCCAAATTTTATCACCTTCCTAAACTACTGATCTATAACTCCCAATGCCTAAAATTGCTCCCACCACACCGCTGCCCTTCTGCACCGATACTGCCCCCAACCTTCATTCTCAAATGCTTCAACTTTTCGTCAAATTCAGACTCCAAACAAAACTTATCATTCATCTTCCTTCAACCTCAAATCGAATTCTTTCCTTTCGCTGAGCACCCGCCATGTAGACAACAGAGGCAAGGTGGTAGACGTGGTAGAATATGGCTCTGGCAGCTGCCATGGAAGCAGAATCAGGAGGCCGCCATCTTCTTTCTCTGCTGGCACTCACGTTTGCTCTTACCTCCCATTTCCCACCAAGTACACACGTAGGTGCTATACTTTGGTGTCTCTTCTTTTATTTCACTGTAAAATATGTTCTTGGGAAAAGATCTGAAAACAACAAAAAAAAATGTTCACATTTACTTTTAGTCTTTTCCTTTTGTGTTTGAATTGTAAGAAAGAAGTAAAAATATTGATCAAAAGATAGATTGTTATTTATTACAATGCCAATTGGCAGAGCTTTCACTAAGTAAAAGGGCCCTTTGCTTATCTTATTTTACACTCATAACACATTGATAGGTACTTTCTCTTTAGCACATTCTCAGCAGAAGACCGAAGCAAGAATAGAAAGGAGATCAGGATGTGAGTTCTTCAAGAGTTCTCTTTGTACTGGGCATCAGACACAGTGATGATGGATGCCTTCTCAACACTAACTTAAAAAGACGTGTGTTACAAATGATGCTCCTTGAGAATCTCCAAGTAGATGAAGGGATTTTAAGTGGTTGGAGAAGAGGCAAGTCAAAAACCAAATTAGATTTCCACTTTATATTAACAACAAATCATTGAGCACCAAGAATTTTAAAGAGACTGGGGGATTTAAATGAACATAATATGATTTACTAATCTCAGAATTTTAATATTATCATGATTCAGCTCCTGAGCATTTCTCAAGAAATTCTCCCAAATGAACAGATTTGTCTCATCATAATTGTGTGTACTACCCTTTATATTTATATTCTTTTTTAAAAAAAATTGTTTTTTTTTTTTAATGTTTTATTTCTGAGAGAGAGACAGCACAAGCAGGGGAGGATCAGAGAGAGAGGGAGACACAGAATCCGAAACGGGCTCTAGGCTCTGAGCTGTCAGCACAGAGCCTGACGCAGGGCTCGTACCCAGAACCATGGGATCATGACCTGAGCCGAAGTCGGACTCTCAACCGACTGAGCCAGCCAGGCGCCCCTATTTTTATTTGTTTTTGAGAGAGAGAGAGACAGCAAGAGAACGAGAGCCAGCATGAGTGGGGAAGGAGCAGAGAGAGAGGTAGACAGAGAATCTGAAGCAGGCTCCAGGCTCCGAGCTGTCAGCACAGAGCCCAGTGCGGAGCTTGAACGATCAAACCAGGACATTGTGACCTGAGCAGAGGTCGGAGGCTTAACCGACTGAGCCACCCAGGTGCCCCTATATTTATATTCTAAAAAACAACCAAACAATTGGGCATAGTGGCAACACTGAAAATGGAAAAAAAAAAAAAAGATGGAATTTGACTCTAACCCTCATATTCACTTACTGAGAAATCTCAGGTAACTGTTCAGTTTTCCTTAGTGTTAGTGTTTAGCATCTCCTTTCAGCTCAATTCTTTTAGAACTGATAGCCCTTTACATCAAATTTAATGCCTGATGATATACTATCAGATAGTATTCTCCTTCACTTGTTTTCTCTATGTAAACTTCAATCCTCAATCAAATTGCAACTTTGTGTTTTTAACATAGAAACTGGCATAGTGTTAAGCAGATGGTGGGCTCACTTAAGAAATCTGCTTGTGGGGATGAGCACTGGGTGTTATAGGGAAACCAACTTGACAATAAACTATTTGTGAAAATAAATAAACAAACAAACATTACCAAAAAAAAGAGAAAAAAAGAAATCTGCTTTTATTTTAGCTTTCAATTTTATCACAATGTTAGCTGATAATCCAATATATAATAATGACTCATTTCGTTATATTTACAAGGGTAAAATTTGTGAAAGAAAGTAAGTAAAGAAAGTAACTTAGCTTACTTTCCAAACTTTCCACAGAAGTTGAAGGATACACCCTCTGAGTTTCATGAATATCCAGTGACTTTAATGCTATATATTAACTGCTCTTTTTAAAATATAATATTATCTATTTGGATTATTGACTACATTACATATATATATACATGTGTATTACATACACATATATATATGTGTATGTATAATTATATGTATAATTATATGTGTTTCATTCTATAACTCCAAGATAAATTTCCTCTAAAGAATCTAGTTTTCTACTTCAATTAAATATTAATTTAGTGTCAAAGCCTAGAAAAAATATCTTAATGTAAACATGTAGTTCATGATCAATGCATGAGGAATAGAAAAAGCCTAAAACGTAATAAAAACTGCACAGTAGATTTATACATTCATTTTTGTGGTTTATGGGTAGTTTATTATCTACTTTTTGCTAACCTCAAAAGAAAACAGTGTATTTATTTAAGAAACCTCAACTTTTTATATTAAATCAGAATAATAAACAACCCCTGGAGATAAAGATAACTTCATTAATAATGATAGGAAGCTGGCTCGGATATAAGTAATTTCCAACTCTTATCTTTTGTTTTTAGTCTCAACTTCAAAAGAGTAATGAGAATCAGCTTTTCCTTCTTCTGCTCCCTCTCAAAGCTCTTTGTAAATGTATTGGGGAAGTTTTAGGTGCTATGTAATGCTAAGATGACATTGGAAAAGAATATTTTTAAACACTATTTATTTCCATTATGTTCTATCAATGGCACTAAATAACTACCAGAAAAAGAAAGCCATGACCTGAATCACCATTCAGCAATTAAAAATAAGAATATGAGTTTATGATTTTCTGTTGCCACAATAATGTTTTAATCATAATAATTAAGGGTACAAATACCCAGGACTTTATTTATTAACTGCAAGTATTAAGTGTGAAATATTCGTTTCACAATATTGAATGTGAAATAATTTGTATGCCTTTAAGGATAAAACCTAGAAGCCGAAAGTGTAATAATGTCAGGTAGATGTAATACTAACAGAAAAATACTTTTGCTGAAATATAGTTAACGTAGAATGAAATTGTAAAGATGAGTTCTATTAGAGGGCTTAACTTACTTTCTTTTTCTCCTTCTCCTTTCTCTTTTTTATTCATTCTTCATTTCCTGTCTTCAATTTCTGAGACCACTTCTCCATCTTAGATCTAGAATGATCTGTGCATTAGGGAACAGCAACACCTGTCCTTCATCCAGATTCTAGTTCTCAGTCCCATTTACTTTTAGAATAAACCACTCCTCTTCACTTAGCAGCCCATGGCTACCATCTGCTCATACCACCCTAATACCTCGTACCCAGCACCCTTAAACCCATCTCTTTCTCTGCTTGTCCATGTGCAGCCCACCTTCTTGATTAAATATCTCTAGATGTTCCCCCATAACATGGTGAACTCAGGGAGCAGAAAGATGTTTGTCTTGATATTGAGGGGAATTAAGGTGTTGTTAACACTAAAGATATAGGCAGAAACCACGTCAAAAACCATTTGGATGGCTAAACCAGTAAGTCTGAACTTTATTATGAAAGTCGTGGAGCGCATAAAGGACTTTGAGCAAGAGCATATTAAATTCTTATTTGTGTCTGAGAAAAATCACTTTAACTAAAAATAAAGGATATATTGGAAGAAAAGAAAGACTGGAGCCTGGGATAATATGTCTTTGAATAATTATATATGTGTGCAGAAAAATAACTGTATGTATTTTCATGGAATAGATTACATCTTGCACATAAGGATTATTACCAAGTGACGTGTAAGTATACTTGTAAGGATACTAAACTGTGATGATCTATGTACATTTTATTACATTTTAAAGTGGAGAGGAACTAAAGTGTGGGTCTTTCTACAATTAATTCAATAGCTTTTCTTCTTAAACACATACACATACACCCATATCCTGTTCCACTTAAATTGGCAAAAGCACATTTTTGTTAAACCTTAAATGACAAATAAATGTATTAAGCATGCATGGAATCATAATTGTAAATGTTTAATGTCTAGGAGGCACCCTGTGCTGATATAGACTTTCAATAGAGAAAATTTGGTAAGAGGTTTTTGGTTTCAGGGGACAGCTGGCTTGTCTCTAAGTTACCTTCCCCCAATATTCTAGGTGACTACGTTTAGGTTCTCAAAGATCTTAGTCTTATCTGTCTATAAGAAACATAGCTCAATGCTTTAGCTACCAAAATTAACATAAAGAATTCAGTAAATTAGAGAAACTGTAGGTGACAGGTATTAAAAGAATAAATTGTATTTTACCTGAAAATCAGTAGAGGATAATACCATACACCTATCTATGCACACACAAACTTCATATTCCTGGGTATTTTGTGTGTATTTTTTGGAATTGATATTTCATATATAACAATTGTGGAATCTGAGACAAATATCTAGACAAAACCACTGGTAGTTTTATATTCCATTTTTCAATAAACTTGGCCAAAATTGTACAGATTTGATTTAGTCTAGAAAAATTGATTGGCAACAGCAGTAAAGAACTGGATGGATTCTAGAAAGATTAAGACCAGGCCTCGCAGTTGGCACATGCCCAAAAAACACCCACAGAAATAGGACAGAGAAGAAAATGTGACTTTGAAATCCGGAACATCCATGTTCAAATTTGTTTGACCACTTAGCGCTGACTAATCTTGAACAAGTTTCCTAGCCTTTCTTGAACTCTGTTTCCTTATTGTAAGTTGAGATAATATTATTAACCTCAAAAAAATTATCACACAGATGGAATGAGGTAACAAATATATTATATCTAGCACAGAGTCTAAAAGCAGTTGTATAGTAAAAAGTAGCTTTCATGTAATTGCAAACTGAACTGTCAAAACACACACACACACACACACACATCATTCAGAGCACAAAGCAATTAAAATGTGATTTTTTTCTGGAAAGGAAGGTTGAAAAAATTAATGAAAGAGGAAGGCTTAGATAAATTAACTAATAAAAATATCCTCAGTAGCTGGTTAGAATTTCAATATGTAAAATTGATGGAAAAGGGAATTTCAGACAGAGAGAACAGCAGAAAAAAGTGCTAGAATATTTGGATGCTTAAATAAGGGTAAGTGGTACTGTTTAACCAAAGTGGGGTTAGGTCTAGTCATAGAGTCTTGAAGACTACACCAGAAAGTATAATTTGATTCTTGAAGCACTAAAGAGCAATTGATGTGTTTTGAACAAGTAAATATTATTCAATAACATTTCTTCCTTTACCAAGGTTGTGTCTCTTATTTTGATTTTTAAAGCTAATGATCCTATTAAGAATATCTAAAAGCTCATTTTTTTCTTCAAGTGTGTAAATTAAGAAACCATATAGATCAACAATGATCACAAATCCTTTATAGCATTACATAATGTCTGAAGAAGTATTTTGTACCCTTAGCAATGCTATTTTAAGAGTTTGGCACAAACTCTTGATATTGAGAACTATCAACCATAACACATTTTAAAATGCCTTTTATATAAAGAAAAGTCTTCCCATATTTCCCATATATGAGGATGTGATAGTATCGGAGCCCCCAAATTTCTCTGAACTCATGATGAACCATCCTTCATCTCTCCTCCTTGGAGAGGCCTTGTTGGTTCTTTTGGAACAGACAAAACTTTCTTGCTACTGCATAATAAACAGGCTGATCCCCCACCCAGTAAACATTCTTTGGAAAGAAAACAGCTGGTGTATGAAAGAGAAGCTTGCTCACACATTTCAAGATCACTTCCGATTAGATTTATCCTTAGATTATTCAAAGCCACAATGTTTCTGGCTTGAATATAAAACATATTGAGTGTTTCAGGAAGGCATATTTGTTTCTGAATACCAGGCTCTGTGTTCAGCCTAGCAGAAAGGTCTCTTATCTCTTTGGGCTCCCACAGGCTTGTGGAATAAAAGTGAGTTGTGCATCATTGGTTTGCTGTGGTCTCCGAAACCATATCAAACTGCTTGTGTCATGCTCTTCATTCAACAGATGGAAAATATTGCCTTACAGCTCAGTGCCAGGAAGAGAGGCGCATTGGGAGAGGTGAATAGGAGCCCAGAGAGGCGTACAGGCCATGTGCATTCCAGTGAGGGGTTAACGGTCAAGGAAAGTCGAAGTTCACTGAGGCAAGACAGAGAGAAATGGCCAAGCTGCTTTTGTGATTGATGATCAGTAGAATGCAAAGAAGAGAAAGTAAGCACAAAAAGACATTTTAGTATGGAACACAAGCATTAATAGTAACTATCACAACCAACTATGATGATGATTTATAGTGTGGCTCTGGGGCAAATCCACCCATCTGGAGTTGTTAATAATATGCAAACCATGAAAAAATTCTCCAAAATAAAAGAGTACATTACAACCACAAAAGTTCTTTAGGAATTTTGCTTCTTCTCTCAGTATTTTATATCCTCACTTAATATCTAAAGTCATCCATCTAGATCCAATTACACTGTGCCATGTGGAATTGCAGTTTAATCATGAGTCCCACCAAGCAGAATGATCTGTCCACTTCTCATTAACTTCAATGTTTATTGGGCTTGTACTTCTTTCTTAAGCTACCCTTTAATGTGCCTGCTTTTCTACTGATTTTATATTGCATCTTGTATCAGCCCTCCCAAAACTGAGAAGTGCAGACCCAATGAAATGATTTGTTTGATACCTTTCAAATCCAGATAATGGCATTCAACAAACCTACTACACTCCACTGAGGCAAAAACTACAGGAAGAAGAACAGGAAGAAGAAATTGTAATTTACTCAGTTCATAAAGATGCATTCCTATTTCTGTATGACCTTCACATTAAAGCATGAAGGACAGAGTGCAGGACAGGTAACATCAAATTCAAGTGGCTGCCTGAAATTCATGAGTACCCTAATAGAACTCTCAGAAGATGTACGTGTTTTCTTTTAATAGAATGGCTTTGTGCACATTGAATGCATTTTGTAACAAGGCAGAAGGTAGATGAATGATGAATAGATGATGATGATAGATAAATAATAGGTAGAATATATTTTTCCTCATAATGCTGTAAGTTAACATTTAGTAAGTGCTTGCTACGTATTAGATACTTTACATTTATATTTACCTGTCTTCATCCCTATTTAAAGTCTACAATTCCTTTCTTGGCTACATGTTCTTTGATACAGAAATGGAGACATAGTTTCAAAGTCACATAGTCACTACATGGCAGAGCTGGGTGGACCCGTTCAAGTAGAGGCCAAAAGCCCATGCACGAAACTGCTCTGCCAGGTAGCTTTCATTGAAGAAAATGGCTCAGATTATTAATTTAAAGCCAGTCATATTAAAAGCTTGTTAAATGGAGCAAGAAAGACCTTCCCCCACTTCCAAAGTGAAGGATATATAGGGCTCTACAGTGCTCAGGAGCTCAATAGAATAGTCATTGACAACCTGTGGCACTAAGACTGAGACAAAACATTGTACCACTCTGAGTTTACATACCCCTGCAATAACTACCCAATTTAAACTACCCAGTTTAATCTTTCCTCTTCAGCATTAATGGACTTTTACCTTCCTATGGTTTGTTGGTTGCTCATTTGCAATAATTCGCCCATTATGGTCAATGTGAACATTTAATGTTTCATAATAAGCATTTCTATTATATAGAAATTTCTATTTACATAGTCACATAGGAGAATAAGACCGGCCCCATGTTTTGATCACTAATGATTTTATTTTAGATTTGAAAACAATTTAAAATATACTCATGACTAGAATTCTTCAGAGAAATTTGAATTTGTCTTTAGAACACTAAGCTCTTAAGATATTCCACCATTGGGGTAAAAATGTGCCCTTAAGCAGTATACTGGCACTTTTTTTACAGCAACCACTGGCACCAGAGTAAATGAGCACTACCAGTTGTGGTTGCAAAGAAAAGTCCCCATTATGGTACTTCAAGTAACAGATGATTTTGCATCGGAATCTGTATGGATAGAAGGAAAACAGTAATATCCAACATGGGTCCAGGCATCACAGAAAACTCATAATCCATGGGGAAAAGAAAACAAGTAGAAAGATTAAATCAGAATTTAATGTGCCTTCACCTTAGCTGGAGAACTCTTGGTGTTGCCAACAACAGGCATTTTCTTTATTTTATTTTATTTTATTTTATTTTATTTTATTTTATTTTATTACAAATAGTTTATTGTCAAATTGGTTTCCATATAACACCCAGTGCTCATCCCCATAAGTGCCCTCGTCCATGCCCATCTCCCCCCTCCCCCCACACACCCATCAATCCTCAGTTTGTTTCTCAGCATTCAAGAGTCTCTCATGGTTTGCCTCTCTCCCTTTCCCCCACCATTTCTCCCCTTCTTCTCCCCCATGGTCCTCAGTTAAGTTCCTCCTAATCCTCCTATACATGCAAACATATGATATTTGTCCTTCTCTGAACAACAGGCATTTTCTGATGTCAACTGTTTTACCAATGGCCGGTTGTCTCTGCCTTCATCTTGTCTGCTTCTGTGCCTAAATGTCACACTGCAACTCAAATGCAAATTCCTTTACTCTTTTGGTATAACTGTCTAACTCCAGGTTACTTCCATATTTTGTAAGTAGACAGTTTCTTCGACTTCACATTATAGATAAAAAAATAAAAGTATTATAAACTCATATTTTTCTGAAGTAAACTGGATCTCGATTTCTAACAAGCAACAGGAGAGAACTGGCTTATTAAAATGCAGTTATGGGGCAACTGGGTGGCTCAGTCTGTTGAGGGTCCAACTGTTGATTTTGGTTCAAGTCATGATCCCAGGGAGATGAGATCAAGCCCCACACTGGGCTCCACACTGAGCGTGGACCCTGCTTACGACTTTTTCTCTCCCTCTCTCTCTGTGTCTGTCCCCCACTCTCATGTTCTCTCAGTCTCTCTGTCAAAATGGATAAATAAATTAATAATAGTAGTAGTAGTAGTAATAAAATGCATTTAGGAGATAACAAATCACCTAGAGGCAGGCAACTGCAGGGGGCCTAACTCAAAGTTTTGAGCACAACTTGACCCTTGCATTTGTGTCATTGTAACTCTCTGTTTTTCTCAGTTGTTTAAAGTGTGTAGTCTTTCACAACAAACCACACAACGGAAAAAAGGACAAAAGGTAGCTTAAGAGTTAGGTACTCAAACTTCAGTGAGTGATACTTCAGAATATTACATAGGAATGACAATAATTGATATGCTTTCTACTTGGGCAGATGTTATTTTCTTAGCTGAATTTTAAAAGCTGGAATCCCATGTTTGGATAGCTGATTTATGAAAGGATTATCAAGTTCCAATCTCCTTCACTTATTCACAGGAAACTTCCTTGTTAGAAAATACTATATCAAGTCATAAATTAGATAAAAATGATTCCCTGTTTTTTTCTTAGAAATAATTAACCTGGGGGTGCCTGGGTGGCTCAGTGGGTTGAGCGTCCGACTTCGGCTCAGGTCATGATCTCACGGTTCGTGGGTTCAAGCCCCGCGTCGGGCTCTGTGCTGACAGCTAGCTCAGAGCCTGGAGCCTACTTCAGATCCTGTGTCTCCCTCTCTCTCTCTCTGACCCTCCCCTGCTCATGCTGTCTCTTTCTCAGAAATAAATAAAACATTAAAAATTTAAAAAAAGAAAAAAGAAATAATTAACCTGAAATCCATTACTGTGTTTTTAAATCAGTTTTAAAATTAACTTTCAAGTTTTGAAAAAAGGTTGCCATCTGCCTGGATGTCTGGGAGCAGGAATGTGGGTGAAGAAAGAGAGAAATTCCATGATGGAAATATAGCCAAATATTCCATTTATTAACATTATTCTTTATATCTATTTTTGGCTGAGAATATCTAAATATTTGATACTGAACTCTATTTGCTACCCCTTTAAAGGATACAGCTATAAGATTGAAATGAGACAATAATTCTGTTGGTCAAAATTTGTTGCCTAGATCCCATATGTATAACACTGGATCTATTATTTTTTCGAAAGAAAAGGAATCAAGCTTTGTAATGTCATGGAGGGAAATGCACCAGAATATGAAAAATGGAGCATATTCAAGATAAGTGTAAATACATAAGCATTAATATACATTATTGATGGAAAATGATCATATGTTTTCAGGGCAGAGCTTACCATGAGACTAAGATTCCTTCACAAGCAATCTTTTCCTGACTTCCTCTCAATAGAGATTACCTCCCCACATATTCAAACACACACGAGTACATGCACGCACACACACATAAACACACACAAACACCTTTGTGCATAACTACAACTCCTATTTCTGTTTTAAATTGCTTCTCTTATTAAAAGAACTTTTCCAACTAGCTAAGTTTAAAATATAAATTATTTAGGGAGCTGGGTTGCTCAGTTTGTTAAGAATCTGACTTTGGCTCAAGACATGATCTCACAGTTTGTGAGTTCGAAATCTGAGTGGGATTCTGTGCTGACAGCTCAGAGCCTGGAGCCTGCTTAGGATTCTGTATCTCCCTCTCTGCCTACTCCCCCACCCCCCAACCCCTTGCTCACACTCACTCGCTCACTCTCTCTCAAAAATAAATAAAACATTTAAAAAACTATTTTAAAATATAAATTATTTGAGGGAGGAAATTAACAAACTCTCTGTCATAGTAGTAAAGATGAAATTTTTTAATTTATGGAAAATTTATATGTAATCTCAAAGAAATGTCAGTTGATTCTTCTATATACTCTGTTGTAAATTATAGCAGGACTCTACCTAATTTTTTTTAACCTTTAAAAATGTCATTTATTTATTTATTTGGAGAGAGAATACATGAAAAAGGCAGAGACAGAGAGAGAGGGGAGACAGAGAAATCCCAAGGAGTCTCTGTGCTGTCAGCACAGAACTAGATATAGGGCTCAAACTCACAAACCATGAGATCATGACCTGACCCAAAACCAAGAGTCAGAGGCTTAACCGACTGAGCCACCCAGGCGGACCAGGACTTTACCTACAATCTTTGATAGAATATACAAGATTCTGAATGGAAAAAGGAAAGTGAGACTCGGGTGCTAAGATATACTCACAGAGATTAGATATATTTAATAACACTTTCAGAAGAAAATAAGAAGAATAAACAATGATTCTGCCATTTTTGTTTTGTTTGTTTTGTTTTGTTTTTACTTCTCATAGTCATAGGTTTGCACTTATATAATGCTTTTTCTATAGTGTCTCCTTTCTCTTTACCCCTTGGGACACACACAAATATATGTATATGTAATATATAGGTATATGTGTATATATTTATATAGACATACATAGGAGTATGTGTGTGTGTGTATGTATATGTATATATACATATGCGTATATATATATACATATACATATGCGTATATATATATACATATACATACACACACACACATATTTTTTCAAATATATATATTTAGGTTAAAATAAAAATCAGTTTGAACATCTAAAAATGTATGTCACATCTGTTTCCAAGAGGTAGTTAAATAACAAAGTTAAAGACAATGCATTATTAGCATGTGATTTTTCATTGACAATATCCCTTCACTTGCCTGCTCTTAATCCTTTCTGATTTTTTTAAGACTAAAAACCTTATGTGTGGTGTTTGTGTGTGTGCATAAATAGAAATCTAAAAAGTTAGCAAATCAATATGTATATATGAATAATTATTGAAACTCATTGTGAAATTTAAGAAAAAAATGATCACAGAGAAAAAAAGAGAGAGAAAACAAGAAACAAATTCTTAACTATAGAGAACAAACTGATGGTTTCCAGAGGGTAGGTGGAGGCATGGGTTACATGGGCAATGGGGATTAAGGAGGGCACTTGTGAGAGCACTGGGTGTTGTATGAAGTGTTAAATCACTCTATTGTACACTTGAAACTAATATTACACTGTATGGTAATTAGCTGGAATTTAAAGGAAAAAGAAAAAATAGCTAATAATAAGAACTTTTCATCTACAATGAGGATGATGAGAATTAGAATTAATTACTATAAATTGGAAACAATGGGCACCAAGACTACTACTTATTTTCCTTTGTCTCTTTATCTAAAGAAAACAACAGAGAAATAGTGTCAAAGAAAACGACATAATCAGAGGGAGAATGAGGGATAAAACTCCACACTAACAAACCAAAAGCAAGACCCACCATTGCATTTTACATGATGATGAGTGTTTCATTCACCTTCCACATCTCTAGGTCCCTCACTTCCTTCTGCCAATCACTTTGACTAGAACAACATTAATAAGTTCTGGTACACAAACTCTGACATTAACAGTAGGCTCATGATATCTCACCTCTGCTAAAATGCATATGAAAAGTAACTGGTTGGGCAAACTTTCTCCAAGGCTTTCCGATATTATATGTTAAAATTAGAATAACCTAGGATTACTATAAAGATACATAAAGTCTATGTGACAAAACATTGCCTTCTGGGGAAAAAAAAAGCAGACAATAGCCAATATAAAATGAAAGCATTAGAGGTAGATGTTGCTTGTACCACTTCTGATGAAAAGGAAATTATACACAGTAAAATCTTGAAATCAGTAATTAATCTGTAAAAGTACGAGCAGACAAACAATGTTTAATTTAGAAAATGAATGGCGTGAGTTTTCAGTCACATTCTTCCCTTTACAAATATAATCAGCATTATCCATGATGTCAAAGAACAACAATAATAATATCGATAACAAATAGCAGGATGCAGAAAAATTAATAAAAACTCTTATAATGGTTTTTAGATCTTCTAAGAGTTACTATTCAAGAAAATAATGTTGTTGGTGATACATAAATTAGGAAGAAAGACAAATTATTTGATAAAACATCCAGGTAAAAATAGAAACTAAAGTGTTACTATTAAACCTACAAGATATAAAATATTGGCATATTTGACCATATCCATATTATTAAGAGCATTCCTTCACCTTTTACAAAGTGAAAATTATGAAAGCACACTGCTTAGATCTGTGGTTCTCAAAGTGTGATCTCCAGACCAACAGCATCAACATCCTTTGGGAATTTGTTAGAAATGACAGTTCCTAGACACGAGCCAGGCCTGTTCTGGGGTGAGGCCCAGAAACCAGACTGCTGACTCTCATTCAACACTAATTTAATCCATTAGTTTACAGAAAGCCACAAAGGAAATTAAATTATTATTTTCAAATTGTAAAACAACACTAAAAAAGGGAAGGTATAGGGGCGCCTGGATGGCTCAGTTGGTTAAGCGTCCGACTTCAGCTCAGGTCATGATCTCGCGGTTCGTGGGTTCGAGCCCCGCGTCGGGCTCTGTGCTGACTGCCAGCTCAGAGCCTGGAGCCTGTTTCAGAGTCTGTGACTCCCTCTCTCTCTGACCCTCCCCTGCTCACGCTGTCTCTCTCTGTCTCAGAAATAAATAAAACATTAAAAAAAGGGAAGGTATATTACAAGAAGAATTAATTTGTAAGCATATTTTCCCAGAGTTCAAATAAGAATAGATACTGTGTTAATAAAAATGCTGCCTTGAAACTAATATTATACTACAAGTTAACTAACTAGAATTCAAATAAAAATTTGAAACACCAAAAACAGGACATGAACGGTATATATCCAAACTGTATAATTGAAACATGAAAAAACATAAATCATACAGTTAATAGTATGCTGTCAAAAAATGAATTATATTTCCTATATAAAAAAATAAACTTTTCATGTTGATCAATGCCCAACTTTTATTTTCCATATTTGCTTAAATTTGAAGAAGAGATGTAATAATGGCAAAAAGAATGTAAAATAAGGAGCTCCTGGGTGGCCCAGTCGGTTAAGCACCTGACTTTTGGTTTTGGCTCAGGTCATGATCTGACGGCTTGTGAGTTTGAGTCCTGTGTCAGGCTCCATGCTGACAACACAAATCCTTCCTGGGATTCTCTCTCCCTCTCTCTATGCCCCTCCCCTGATCACTTCTCTCTCTCTCAAAAATAAATAAACTTAAAAAAAAAAAGAATGTCAAATAAGATAAAAATTGTGTGGTGAATAATGGACCCCTTACAACTTTGATATCAATTGGAAAAATCAATTATTTGCTATTCTCCATATGGTGATAACATTGTTTATTCTTATATGAAGGTGACAGTTTCTAACAGTAACCATGATATGTACAGAAACATAAAATATTCCAATCTATGCCAATTTGATGCCAATATGTTTAAAATAAATCATAAAGAGAAATAATACATACATACATACATACATTGCCTTAATTTCAGAGCATTTTGCAATATGTATAAAGCACTTTTCCATATATTGCCATACAGTATTGCTCCAGTAACACACAAAGATTGTGTCAAAATATATCTTTATAACAGATCAATTTTATAGAAATACTGAACTATAAAAAGTGAGGAATAGCAGCAAAATAATTTAGACAGATTAGTGAAAAATGGCACTGCATCTAAGAAAACACTGTGGCTGTGGTGCCTGGGTGGCTCAGCCGACTGAGTGTCCAATTTTGGCTCAAGTCATGAACTTGCATTTGTGAGTTCAAGCCCCATGTTGGACTCTGCACTGATAGCTCAGAGACTGGAGCCTGCTTTGGATTCTGTGTCTCCCTCTCTCTCTGCCCCTCCCCCACTAGCATTCTCGCTCTCTCTCTCTTTCTCTCAAAAATAAATAAGCATTTAAAATTTTTAAAAAAGAAAATAATGTGGCAAATATGAAAATATATGTAAAAGGTAATGCCACATTTCAGGGAAGGTCAGGTCTGGGTGTAACTACTGCTTTTTTTTTTCTTTTGTTTTTTTTGTTTTGTTTTGTTTGTTTTTTTTCCTACCCTTTATACTGGGTGACCTGAAATTACACTCGGGGATATTGTCCAGAGTATAATTTTTTGACAACAGGAAAAAATTATTGTAACCATATTACTTATCTTATGTGACCTACATCCTTCATAAGAGGAATTCTGAATGAAGCTTTAATGCTTATGAATACATTTAGTTCCATGGCCTATTTGTTATCCCTAGGAGGTGGGTATTTAATCTGTCAAACATTTGTAAAACACCAAAAGCAGTATGGCCTTTGACCTGGGTCACTAAAATTGTACCCTATTCTAGTGACTTTTTGATTCCACCCAGCAGGTCCCATACATATGTACCATGCCTTAAGAAGAATTCAGGCAGAGTATGATCTTTGACTTCTGGCCACCTGTGTCCCATACTTTTTGTGTGAAAGAAATAAATGACAGGCATGGAGATTAAGTCCAGCTCTCCTTTTTTTATTCAGGTGTATTGCCAGCTGAGTTGAATGACCCATGGGTGCCTTAATTTATAATATTTTTTTAGTGTTATAACTTGTAGCAATCCATGTGTTACTGACAAATTATCTTAACATTCTGTGTCACAAGTGGGTTCTATTCTTTTGTAAGCAGGTATATCAATCCAATAAAAAAAATTTAACATATTGCATGCACACGTACATATACATCCTTAATTACTGCATGTGTTTTCCATATTAATGTCATCATCATTGTTTTTAAATCCAGGATCTTTGACATTTTGGAATGATTTCCATGAGCTTACAAGAGGGTTTTATATATTACTATTCCAGAACCTATCCTGGGGATAACATTTGGAGATCCTGTGGTGAACAAATTTCATTTCAACAATTCTGAAAAGTTCTATGAGAATCAACAACAAAAGGACCTCACTAATAAAGCATAAAATCAAAATTACTCTTTAGTTTCCTGTCACTCTAACCCACTCCTTCAGAGATAATTATTGAATCTCTACTACATGGCAAGACCTTGCCTTTCCACAGATGAAAAATAAAAAGATGAGTTTCTTCCTTCTGAGACTCTGATAAAGGAGATAAGATAAATGCACAAATAACTATAACATAGGATGAGATTGCCCAAGTTCCCAACATCAGCAGTGGTTTGAAGGCTTGTCTAAGAAAGATGAGGAGAGGCTTCATGGAAGAGGTGGCATTTATCCTAAAAATCCTAAGACTTGGATGACATAAAAGATTTCAACAAATACAAGTAAGACCAAATAATCCAAGCAGAAGTGAATAGGGTGAACCATTAAACAGGGGGAAAAAAAAACAAACAAACAGCAACACTATGCCTGTTAAGGACATGCCAGTGCTATATTGAATTGATAATAAAGACAAGTAAAAAAAAAGTAGTGAGACTTAAGTAGACTCCCTTAATGAAGGGAGTTAGGGGGGATTTTAAATGCCATGCTAGCTCTGAGTGATTTATTTGCTTAGCATATTCTCTAGGTCCATTCACATTGCTGAATCACCGAATTGTATACCAGAGACTGGTATCACACTGTTAACTGGAATTTGAATAAAAACTTAAAAAAAAATAAATGCCATGCTAAGGAATTTTATTGCAATGAAGATTTGAGAGTCATCAGACTTTTTTAATCAAGGGACCAAGTGTTGACAAGAGACGTTGAAAATAAGATTGGACCAGTAGAAAAGATGACCATTGAAATCATATAGAGCTGATTTCTATTTCCAAATCGTAAACCTTTTCTGTCAGGGTCCCTGTGAGAATTTATTCAAGTAATACATGCAATACATTTTGAGTACCTGGGCTACGGTAGGTGAACAAAAACTTTGCCCTTTCTCTATTCCTCAATGGTTTTATGAATGGGGAAGTGAAGACTGGAAGTAAGAAAATAAAATGTAAATATGAACCAAATGCTAACAGAATACTTATATTTTACTTTTGATAGAAAAATTTGATATATTTTGCTATAAAATATAATAGGTTTCAGTGTAGATTTATCTACATGTTTATAATACATACAGTAGAATGATATTCAGATGGTCTAATTTACCCTACCTACTTCATTTCAACATCATGGATGAAACATTGAAAGTGATGGTTTAATTTCAAGTCATGCACTGTAATCACATAGAAAATGTGCTCCAATATTTGGTTATACAAGTCAAGTGAATCTGCTCACCAATTACTTGGCTTTAAGTCTCTCAATTTACTTTAGACACAGACTAACTACTTTGGCAAAATTCTAAACAGTGTTTTAATCTTAAAAAAAATTGATTACCCCCCACTTGCACATACATAAAAGATAGTATATTACATAATCTTTACATATGAAATAGCATGGCCAATTAAATCAATTTGTTAGTTTAACAGATTATTAAATCATTTGGTTAATTTGTTGTTAAATGTCACAACACAATTCCCAACTCAAATATGAACAGTTTGAAACATGTACATAACTTTGTTTTTTTTTTTTTCTAACTCTCGGTTCAAGGAAAACAGAAAAATATAAAAGATAAAAATCAAGATGGGTCACTGTGAATGAATAAATGTTACCTGTCAACACCATCTGATTTAGCATATCATTTAAAGCATCCCTCCCCAAAACTCCTCTTGAGTGAATTGCACTGCCTTTTTTTGAACATTAAATCATTGATAAATAATACGACTTCAGATTCTACTGACTTGGCTCTGTTTACAAAGGCCACCAACTCTGGCAGGATGTGTCATCTGGAGTTCATTGTGGAAAGATGAGTGCTGAGATAAAAACAAATGTAAATAAATAAAATTAATAAAATCTAAAACACGTCTTTCACATTGCCAAATCTGACTCTCAAATTTTACCTTCTTAAACCTGTCCCTTACCCATAACCCTCTTCACCATGTTCAAATCTCCTCTTGTGAGTGTCCAAGATTGTTAAATGAAGCTATCAAGAGCCTGAGGCTAGAAGGTGACTGACAGAGGACAGCAGAACAGGGGTGAGAAGGCCCAGGACACTGCCAAGGGACTGTGGGGCTACAGAGGGAGAGGGTCTCTGCATGCACATGATGCACTTCCTATCTGAAGAAACATGACATCACCTGGGCCCTCAAAGTAATGGCTCTCACATTTGAGCTCTATATGCAAGCATTGCTGTACTGTGCAGAGTGTCAGGAATACCTGCTGAATCTCTGCTTATTCTAAACAAGACTTGAAGATTTGTGTGTGGGATTATTCCTATATTAAAAGAATTTTTCCCACTTTATTGAAGCATAACTGGCATACAAAAAGCTGTACATATTTAATGTATACAACTTGATGGGTTTGAAGAGAAGCATATACTTATGAAACTACACCATAATCCATGCCACAAACATGTACTCACTTCTGAAAATTTCCTGCTGCCATTTATTATTATCTTTTTTTGTATGTGATAGGACCACTTAATATAAAATTTGCCCACTTATCAAATTTTTGAGTATGCAATATATTATTGTTTCCTATAGGCACTATACTGGGTAGTAGATATTTAAGACATTTATCTTGCATAACTGAAACTGTGTACCCTTTGACTAATACCCCCCAGGTCTCCCTATCCCCAGCTCCTAGCAACCACCATTCCAGGCTCTGCCTCCATCACGTTCACTTAACATGTTTTATTTCTCTAAATTTCTATTAATGTGACAATACTTGTACTCATATCTGCTGAAGCCTGGAATGGATTTGTCGCCTAGGAAAGCTCATTCATTTCCAAGTAGTCAACATGCCCTTACGAACCTGCAACAACAGTTTTTTTTACTCTAAGAAAATAGGTGATGCATCAACTTTCACCAGGGAAAATTTATGCGGTATAAATCCTGCATCTAAATAGATTCTAGAAATACAATAATCCAAATAAGTGTGTAACCATATAACCGTACTTTACTGAAAATAGATGGACAGAGGATGACAATGGAGGAGGTTATATCCAGTCTTGAATTTCCTTCCATTTACTTGTCACCTCCCTTCCTACCCTTCACACATTTTCTTTGTTTTTCTTCTTTTCTACATGTGCCACTAAATTTAAATTGGAGGAAACTAGACTAAGGTCGGTCAAAATTTGGTCTACGTCCTTGATGCAGTCTTGACTTCTTAGACACTCGCAATGATTTTCAGTGACATATACATAGAAGCCAGTGTTACAGACAACATTGCAAAATTAGAGAGATTTATGTCCATTATCCAGAAATCATGATTTTACTTCTTGTGTATGGACTCAAGTTGTCCAATCTTGAGAATCACTGGTTTAGTAATCAGGAAAGGAAACTTAAGAGTCAGGTGAAAGAAAAGGAAGGAAGGAAGGGAGGGAGGGAGGAAGGAAGGAAGGAAGGAAGGAAGGAAGGGAAACAAGGGGTGCCTGGGTGGTTCAGTTGGCAAAACATCTGACTTCAGCTCAGGTCATGATCTCACAGTTCGTGGGTTCGAGTCCCGCATCAGGTTCTGTGATGGCAGCTCAGAGTCTGGAGCCTGTTTCAGGTTCTGTGTCTCCCTATCTCTCTGCCCCTCCCCCACTCATGCTCTGTCTCTCTCTGTCTCAAAAATTTAAAAAAAAAAAAAAAAGTGTCAGTTAAAGCTGGTGCAGTTCTGTGCTCAGTCATTTGCTGGCTGTGTGATCTTAGGTTAAATTCCTTAAACTCAGTTTCTTCACCTATAAAATGGATAGGGTTGTTGTGGAAATTTCATGAGTCAATACAAATTGCTTACCGTTTAGTTCTTAATGAACGGTAACTATTCTTATTAATACTTTCGTACCACTTGACCACAACCACTTCATTACTTAGCTAGAGTATTTGCTAGATAAATAAAAGCTGACAAAAATTTTTTAAATATTATTTTAGATAGACTCTAAGGGTTAGCTTTGAAAACTGAGACAAATAAATAACAATGGCCTCCAACAGGTTCATACAGATTTTTAGCTTGCCAAAACAAAGTAAGCATTTTATTAAATTTTACTGACATTGTCTAATGGTTTTACCTAACAGACAGAAAACGCCATAGAGAAGATCAGCACCTGCTGGGAGAGTAACCAATGGGTGTGACAAATATAGGGTACCACAGTAGGAGAATGTATAATTGTTTGTGTGTCTTTACTTAACTACATCCTGACACAGGATGGACTGAGAATTAGCTTACGTCAAAACTTAGATGACTGAAGTCTTACACTCTCAAATATTAGATCATTGAGTATGAGATTGCAAATAGATGCTTCCATATGATTCAAACTAATACATAATGAATGAAGAATGGAATGATTGTAAGAATGTTTTTATTAGAAAGCACATTAGTTTGCCATATTGAGTGAGGAAAATAAACTCTGTTAAACTATCCACTGTATAAAGAATACTTCAATAGGATAGGTATTCTGCCTCTATTATTTTTAGCTTACAAATAAGAGAGAAACTAGAGGATTTGATCCATGATCATATTTTTATGTAGCTTGAGACATAACCTGGTTTAATATCTATAATCATTGGTAAGAAGTATTAGAAAGAGGAAGTGAAGGCATTTTTCTTAAAATAACTTATTTGGTACAAGAAATAGAATTCTATATCCTTTAAGGTAAATGCATGATTGAAGCTGATATAAAATATATTCAAGAAGAGAGTTGAATCAAACTCTGTTTCAGGCAATGTGGTACACTAGTTCTGCGATCAGAACTAGGCTTAGACAGAATTCAGAAGTTTACTTAATTTCTCTGATTCTCGTTTTTATCACCTGTAAAATGGGGGTACCCATTTCACTTGGTTTTTTGAGGACAAATGAAATACAAAATATGTAAAAATGATAACACTTATTATCATTTAATATTTATTATAACAGGTATTATACTAAGTAGCTTATATGTTTTATCTCAGTCCTTTATATCACGATAACCCAATGAGATGAATGCTGTTATTTTCCTACTTTACATGTGGAAAAATAGGTACACAGAAGAATTAAGTATCTTTACAAGGACAGCAGCCTTTTCAGAGCAGAGATATAGATATAAGTCTAGTTCGCTGAGCTCTGAAGCCCAAATTATATTCCATAAAAATAGAAAGAAAAATTTAAAAATAGGAAGCAACTACTAAATAAACATTTAACAACACATAGGATCTGGAAAATTCAGTGTGATAGTCTTCCAATTTTTATTTTCTCACTTATTTCACTTATAAACAAAAATAAAATTTTATTTCAAATGAGAATTGGGCATAAATGGACACCCAGTTATGTATGATAAAATATTACCATATTAATACAGCATTGTTAGAAGCACCAACTTTAAACTTTCAAACTTTCTTTCCTACTTTTTTTTTTTTTTAATGTTTATGTATTTTTGAGAGAAAAAGAGAGTGCAAGCTGGAGAGGGGCAGAGACTGAGGGAGACAGAGGACCCAAAGTGGGCTCTGCATTGACAGCAGAGAGCCCAATGGAGGGCTCAACCTCACAAACCTTGAGACGCTGACATGAGCGGAAGTCGGAGGCTTAACCAACTAAACCACCCAGGTGTCCCCCTCCTCCTACTTTTAAGAAAGAAAGAAAGTACACAGAATGCTAAATATTAGTCCAGATAGTTATTTTCTTTTAGTATTACAATGTACCTTCATAAGGAAAGTAGTATAACTCATTTCTAAATTAAACATTAATTAAATTAAAATTAAATAAACAAAATCTTCTTTATTAATAGAGAGAAAAAAGATAATTATTTGTAAGATAAAAGATAATTTCCATTTATTCTTATCCATTCACATTTTTTAATCTAAATTCTGTTTGGATTTCTTTTTCAGTCTCACTGAGGTGTAACTGACAAAATTTTATGATATTTTAAATGTATAACATGATGATTTGACATACATTATGTTGTGAAAGCACATACAAACAATTTGATTAACACGTCTATCACCTCACATATTTATCTTTAGGGAGGAGGAGAATGAGAACATTTAAACTCTACTTTCTTAACAAATTTAAAATATACAATACAGTGTTATCAAGCATAAGTACCATGTTATACATTAGATCCTTAGACCTGATTCATCTTAAAATCTAAAGGTTTTTACCACTTTACCAACAATTTTTTATTTCTCCCATTTCACCCTCAGGTCCTGGACACCACTTTCCTACTCTGCTTCTAGGAGTTTAATTTTCCCTATACTTTATCTCAAAATCCTTTACTCTCATGTAAGATTTCATGAGAAGCAAAAAATAAAAATCTATATAATAAGAAGGAAATATGAACTTGACCGCTCTTTGTATATATGCTCTGACTTTTGTATGTTTAATATTAGCAAATGGAATATTGAGATGATGTAATAATGAACATGTTTTGTATTTAAGGGAAAATCAGAGAAACTGAGGCTGAGAAGGTGCATCCAAAGAGGATGCATGACTGTAGCATATCATTGCAAATTAATGTACTGGAATTCTGTATTATTCCTCACTCTTGAGTCCTCAGTTCATGGTATGATATGGTGAAAATATATCTTTCACCTGTGTCAGAGCCTTCCTAGCTGACAACTATACCCTGGACCTTTATAACTTCATTAAGCTGACAAATGTCACCTAGGAGACCTCTTGAGATACAATTCTGGTATACATTGCCCACATGGGATATCTGGACATTCATAATAAGCATGCTTTTTCATAACTATATCCAGGCTTAGTGTGACTTGTACTTGTCATTAATCAGTGTATATCTAAGAGAAAGTATATTATGTTGATACCACTTATGTATTGGTTAAATTATTAAGACTATAATGAGAAAATAGAATCTTATTGACAAAACATACTATTAATAGCTCACTGTAAAGAAAAAAGCTGAGAAATCTTTATAAAATAACTTCAATTTGTGCTTCTAAATAAAAAAAACATTTAGCAAGAATTTTTATCATCTTATTTACAGTAATAGCATGTACCAAATAAATGTCTATGCATTTTTTGTTGTTTTTTTTTTTTTTTTTTTTTGCAGTTACAAAGGATACTCAGATGCTTTCATGACATGAGGCACAGTTCTGGGTGCTATGGAGAATACTTTAAAAAATGATACAGTCCAGTGTGGGAGATGGAGCATGATAAAAAGTAATCATTGTCAGACCAGTTAGGATAAATAACTAGGAGGAAAGAGATTAAATCCAGATGGGGTCAGGAAAAGCTTCTGAATGGAATGATGTTTAGACCAGTTTTTAATGGATGGACATTCTTTTTTGATCACATTCTTATATACATCTATGTTGTGCATCTGATCAAACATTATTGTACTTTGTATTATTTAATATATATGAATTGTGCTTTCAGTATTCCCAACTCTGCCTAGCTCTAGTCAGCTTCATTTTGTGAAGGAAGCTATATAATGGAATTTCTGTATTTCTCTTTGCTGACCAGAATCAACAGATACTCACAGATGACTCAGGCTTGCCACTCTGAAGAAACAAAAGCATCTTCTGTTAAGTGAATATTAAGGGCTACTACCAGTGTCTGATTTAAAAAAAAATCTATTCAACATCACAACTAAGTATTAACTGTTAATACTTATAATAATGACAATTTAAATTTTAAAATTAAAATTTCATATTTATTGAATTCCTTGAATGAATTGGAAATTGTGGTAGTATAATTTTACATGTATGTCCCATTAAATTAGTAGTTAAGATCATAGCCCAATTCCTACCATAAGGTAGGCACCTAATCATTACCTGTTAGATTAATTTAAAAATTAGTTACTTCCAAGGGCACCTGGGTGGCTCAGTCGGTTAAGTATCCGAATTCAGCTCAGCTTATGATCTTGTGGTTTGTGAGTTTGAGCCCCACGTCAGGTTCTGTGCTGACAGCTCAGAGCCTGGAGCCTGTTTTGGATTGTGTGTGTGTGTGTTTCTCTCTCTGCCCCTCCCTCACTCACACTCTGTCTCTCAAAAATAAATAAACATTAATTTTTTTTAAAAGTACTTAATTCCATATTTAATTAGACTCTTCTTGGAGCCATTAACTTCATACATTTTGCCATCATCCAACGCAGCATACGTATGAGGACTTGTGTAAACGTGTCCTCCATGAGTATCATTGGATTGATCAGATTTATGGATGAAAGAATTGGAGGGAAAGAAAGAAAGAGAGAGAGAGAGAGAGAGAGAGAGAGAAAGAAGAAAGAAAGAAAGAAAGAAAGAAAGAAAGAAAGAAAGAAAGAAAGAAAGAAAGAAAGAAAGAAAGAGAAAGAAAGAATTAGAGGCGGCAGTGTGATCCCCGATCTTCCAGCTCTGACAAGCCTTGACATTCACTGAATGCCAGAAGAGAGAAGCAAGAATAGGTGGATGAGAGATGAATGTGATCTTGAATATGCTGAATATGAGATACCGTGAAAATATGAAATAATTATCTGAAAAATATGGGAAGATCTGTGCTGGTGATACTCATTTAGATGTTATCAATGTACTCACGACAACAAGTGGTGGAGACTTGAAACTCTAAACTCTAGGGGTGCCTGGGTGGCTTAGTCGGTTAAGCGTCCGACTTTCGCTTAGGTCATGATCTTGCGGTTCGTGGGTTCGGGCCCCACATCAGGCTCTGTGCTGACTGCCAGCTCGGAGCCTGGAGCCTNGTGGGTTCGAGCCCCGCGTCGGGCTCTGTGCTGGCTGCCAGCTCGGAGCCTGGAGCCTGTTTCGGTCTGTGACTCCCTCTCTCTCTCTGACCCTCCCCTGCTCACGCTGTCTCTCTCTCTCTCTCCTAGAAATAAATAAAAACATTAAGAAAAACATTAAGAAAGAAAGAAAGAAAGAAAGAAAGAAAGAAAGAAAGAAAGAAAGAAAGCAAGCAAGCAAGCAAGCAAGAAAGAAACTCTAAACTCTGTAGGGCAAGAAGAAAGGAGATCATCAGGAGAGAGCCAGATTGTCTCATACAGGTACATGTTTGTCAGTGCAACTCAGGTCTGACTCTTTCCCTGCAGTTTATTGGCACCTGGGCATTGGAGGGGTTTTATTAAAGCTGCTGACTTTAAAGTTCCCCTCAGCTTAACTAAACTGCACACAAGCAAACAAACCCACCTACCTGGAGGCAGCACAGCCCTCCAAAGGAACAGAAGCTCTTGAACTCAAGACCTTGTGTACCTTGCTCTGTCTACTTTTTCATCTGGCTTTTCATTTGTATCCTTTATAATAAACCAGTAAAATTTTTTAAAGACTCCACCACAACTTGAACTATCATAATCTGTATTAAATAAATGTGCATATCTAAATATGTGGGCTTTTGTCTACATACTCTTTAAACTTGCTTCCGTTTCAAAGATCTGGAACAGAGTTTATATTTATTTAATTCTCATCTCATTTTCCACATTAAAAAAATGCATGTATTTATACTAAAGGACTATGGTGAGGATACAATGGGATAATGTGTGTAAATTTGTTTTTTCATTCTAAGCTTTGCGTGTTTTGTATGTTGCCTGTGTATGACTGGTGGAAGTTTTTCACTTCCCAGATCTTCCTGGAATGTATCAAGTTACCACCACCACACATCCAGGAGCTTGAGCAAACTAGAGCAGCAATATAAAAAGAGATATGAAAAGGAATATAAAAAGGTAATTCAGCTCAAAAAATAAAATATGGAGACGCTTTCATTATAGGTTATGTGAGAAAAGCAAATATGCTAAGAAAAAAACCTATCTTGGAAGAAAAAGTCTTTTTGTCTTGTGCATGCTTCAGACACAGGACACACCTCTACCCTCATATATCACCTACAGTGGAGGTCAGTGGACTGAATGACTAACAGCTTCAGGCTGGTAAGAGGGGAAGCAGTGCAGCCTCAAACGAATGAAGTATAGCAGTTAAAAAGAGGTGAGGGGGCGCCTGAGTGGCTCAGTCGGTTAAGCGTCCAACTTCAGTTCAGGTCATGATCTCACAACTGGTGAGTTCAAGACCTGTGTCAGGCTCTGCACTGACAGTGTGGAGCCTGCTTGGGAGTCTCACTCTCCCTCTCTCTCTCTGCCCCTAACCGGCTTGCGCTGTCTCTGTCTCAAAATAAATAAACTTAAAAAGTTAAAAAAAAAAAAAAAAAGAGGCAAGAAGAGAGGATGTGTCTAAAAGAGTGACGTGTGGTTTCCTTCCTCTAAGGAGAAGAATGGTCAGGAAGAGTAAGTGTGAGAACAGAGATTAAAAGTTCCACGCTTTTGAGAGAAGCTAAGAGGATATATTGGGGAAAATAATGTATGATGGGGCTCCTGGGTGGCTCAGTCGGTTAAGCGCCCAACTTCGGCTCAGGTCATGATCTCGCATTTCGTGAGTTCAAGCCCTTTGTCAGGCTCTGTGCTGACAGTTCGGAGCCTGGAACCTGCTTCAGATTCTGTGTCTCCCTCTCTCTCTGCCCCTCCCCCACTCGCATTCTGTCTCTGTCCCTCAAAAATGAATAAACGTTAAAAAAAATAAAGAAAAGAAAAAATGTATGAGCAAACTCCATATGCCACTCATGATAGATGTTGTTTGGTCAAAAGATCTGACTAGGTTTCTCTGAGTTTGTTAAATTATCTCCATATTACAAATTCATGGTTAATCCTCATCGTCCTCTTAGGTGACATCTCATTAGATTTTGGCACCACTGTTTACTCCCTCCTTCTTTAAACAGCCTTTACTTCCGGACCATCATCCCCTCAGGATCCTCGTCCACCTCACCAGCTGCTCCTTTGGAGTCTTTTTTTGACATCGTGGATCCCCTTAATCTCACTGCTGGGAGAGTTTACTGAACACCTTGGCTTTTTAGTTTATTGTGGAGCTGATGACAAGTGGTGCTACCATAAAATAATAGACAAAACTCTAATACAAATTACATGTTTTTCCTAATATTGAAATGACATTGAACATTGTAATATGTTTCACAGATTCAAAAGAAATTTGAAGGAGTATGACCGTTTATTCATTACTAATCCCATGCTATTTAGGTGTGTCAGATTCAAAATGCCTGCACTGGAGCAGTCAGCATTACATTCAGCTGTACTCTGCAATTTATGTAAGCACACAATTGGGGCACCTGGGTGGCTCAGTCAGTTAAGTGTCCAACTTTGGCTCAGGTCATGATCTCACGGTTCATGGGTTCAAGCCCCACATTGGGCTCTGTGAGACACCTCGGAGTCTGGAGCCTGCTTTGGAATCTGTTTCTCCCTCTATCTCTGCCCCTCTTTACTCATGCCCTGTTTCTCTCTGTCTCTCACAAACAAATAAACGTTAACAAAAATAAGTAAAGCCCACTATCATCATCAGTTATACCAAACTAATGTTGGCAGTTTCAATTTTCTGCTTTTAGAGAAAACAATTTAAAAAGTTAGTTTTTAATTTTTAGTGATATCAGTGTTAAAAGCATAAGAAATTTTCATACCTAACTTCATGTTTTTCTAAATTAAAAAAGACTTTAAAAATATATAAGGTTAATATATAATCTTCTGTCATGCTTCTCATATTTTAAAATTACTGTATAGAAAACCAGTTTTTCAAATTAGTACATGTTACAGGTATGAAACTTCCTACAGGTCGTGATCATTTAAAAACGGATTTCTATGTGATAGCATATGAGCTCTGATGATTAAGTCAATACTTTTGATTTTAGTAATAATTTTAATATTATACTTTGAGTTAATTTTTCAATAGTCGGTATCATATGAAAAGTTTTTATCACTATTATGTTATGAGTCACAGAAATAAATATATCAAAAATATGAAAAGAGGAAAAAAAACCCTCCTTTTTGGATTTTGTAATTTGATGTTGTTGCAAAATGCCAGAATTTCTAAGATTATTCCTAGTAGTGGTTTTGTTATGTCTATATGATATAAAGATAGTGGGCCATTTGGTCAAAAATTATTTATTATCTACCACTTTCAGGATCTTTAATAAAGTGTTACAAATAGATTGAATCTGCTAATAAGGAAACAATTGATTTTGTAGCTATAATTTGAGAGTGACAAACTGGTGACAAACTCAGAAGCTTCGTTAATAGAACTGGGATGGAGATCTCCGTGGGATAATAGGGTTCTTTCTTAGAACTCTGAGGCTAGCTTCCTGAGTTTTTCTATTGATTGCCTTCTCTCTATTTCTACACCAATCAAGTAAAAATGTTATTCGTATAAATGTTTGTTCTATCCAACAGCATCTACATCATTGAACATAGTGGGTATCCTTAAATCTTATGTCATACCTGACACAATGCCTTACACATATTAGGCACTTGAGAAATGTTTTCAACAATCACTTAGTGAATTTAGTTGTTTTATTTTAACATCTATATTAAGTATATACATTTCTTTTCATAGCTTTTAGAATACAAAGGAGAAAAGAAGCCATTTTTATGATCAACAGAGATTGTCTTGCCAATTTGTTTGTACTCACCAGGCCAGAAAGAGAAGAAAGGACTCAACTATAATCATATCTCAGTCACATACACAATTGGCCGACACAGTTCTGTCTGATTGCAACAGTGATCTATCTGAGCTGGCCTAGTGTTGAGATTCCTACAATTTATCCTGCTCATTTGTCCCTAGACACTCTTGGGAAACTGTCTCTTGATGAAGATATTCAATTCTCACTTCCATATCTATCCATCTAAAAATTCTTACCTTGATCCAGCATTTGGATGATGAATTCAGCTTTATTAATTTTATATTGCATGCTGTGCTATTTTTGCTTTCCTAATTAAAAATTTTTATTTTCTGATTCTGTACCTATTCTTGCTATTAACCTGATAATTCCTCATGAACATTCACAGCCTTCTTTTCTTTTTTTCTTTTTTTTTTTAATGTTTTATTTATTTCTGAGAGAGAGACTCTATGAGCAGAGGAGGGTCATAGAGAGAGGGAGATAGAGAATCTGAAACAGGCTCCAGGCTCTGAGCTGGCTGTGAGCACGGAGCCCGACACAGGGCTTGAACCCACGAACCGTGAGATCATGACCTGAGCCAAAGTCAGTCGCTTAGCCGACTGAGCCACCCAGGAGCCCCATTCACAGCCTTCTGATTGGAGACTTTTTTTCTCCTTTTGAAACAGATCTTTATGTTTTCATCCCTTACACATAGAGTTGTTTAGGAGTTCTTCCATAGCCTCTGTTATGTCCTCCCTCCCAACATTGTTTTGATTAGAGATTAAAAAGGAAGCAAAGCCAACTGTCCTAAACTCCAATCTCCATCCATTTGGGCATTTCAAAAGTAGCATATTAACCCATCCCTGTAACTATTAAGAGTTGAGCATTTTACAATCTGTTAACCATCTGACTCTTGGTTTCAGCTCATGTCATGATATCACAAAACATGAGTTCAAGCCCAGCATCTATGCTGTCAGCATAGAGCCTGGTTTGGATTCTCTGTCTCTCTGTCTCTCTCTATCAAAAATAAATTAAAAAACATTAAAAATATAGTTGAGCATTTTATAACTATTGTAACTGTTCCAGCAAAATAAAATCAAGTACAATGAGTAAAGTGAGAACTCTTCTACAATACAGAAATAATTGTCTTGTGTCTATAATCTAATTTAAAGATTTCAATAGTATAAATATTATCTTAACTCCAAGAATTTATTAATTTAAAATATATCACAGAAAGAGCTATACTAATAACATTGTAAAGGACAGATTTCTTGAGTTGACTAACAAACCCATTGAAATGTTTTCAGCATGATTACCATGAAAATTTTACCTCTTTTAGTTATGAAGACACTCCCACAAAATGAATGAATAATCTGCCCATGCTCCATAATAATGCTACTTATCAAAAACAATTACTTTTCTCACTTTCAGACTTGATAAAAATCTTGTTCAACACAAATTTTCTGGACAGTTCTTTCACTGTATCATTAGTAATCATCATTCTTGATTTCCTTCCTTTGATTCAGATGAAGCATTAAAAGAAAGGCCACAAACTTAGAAGTTGCTTTATAACAGGCAGCCTGACTTGAGTTCTACAACTTTTTCCATGAGACAGGAAGCAATTGAATGTCTCCATAGCTTTACTGAAAGTTTTTATAAGTCTAGACAAAAACCTACACAGAAACTGCTTGTTACCCTGTAACCACAGAACAAATGTGCGCAGAGTGACTCTCTGTGGAGACTCAATAAATCCAATCAGGCTCCTGATCTCTAGGAGTAGGCCATTTGTTTGTTTGTAACTTAACTACAATTCCAAATATTTTTAGGTCTTGATTTAAAGCTCAAGAAAGTGGAGATTTCATAAACTAGTAAAAAAAAAAGAACCTTCTGTATTGTTACTTCATTTTTTACTTTAATCCACTTATAACACTTCCTTATAAATTCATATGTTGGTGTTTTCATGTTTTGTTTTCTTTACCTACATTCAAACACATTTTATTAATATTTAAATACAAGTAAGTATTTCAAAGTAATGCATAGTATTTGAAATGTGTTTCATATGATCAGAATATTTATTTTAATATTATATTTATTATATGAACACAAGGACAAAGGGTCAACCAAAAACCAGGACATCTTTATAAATCATCAGTACTATTATTATAATTAATTGCCCAGTTTTACATTTGAAATTGCCTCTTAAATAAAAGGAATAATAAATTAAGTACATTTGGCTTTTAGTAAAGTTTGACTTAATCCTGTGCACTGTATCTGTCATTACACTAGTATTGCTAGACCTAATAACATTTAAATGGGCTATCAGAGAAATAGAAAATTATGTTATTTAGGACAGGCAACAGAAACCAACCAGAGCTAGCTTAGGTATAAAGTGATATTTCAATATAAGGACAAAAATTTCTCTTGGAATAAGTCAATGCCTCTGAAGCTTCTAGAAACAGAAAATGATAAAGTGTCCAGCCTCCTCACTACTCCTGCACATCTCCTATGTGATGTCTGCTGTAATATTTTCCTTCTAAGCAAATTAACTTTCTTTGTTTCTCTCGTCTAGAGGGCAAGTAGATCATGATCTTCTGTGTCATACCTCCAGCCTTGGTCTTAATTCTAAATATTAGGGAGAGACTATTGTTAACCCTTCAGTACTCTCTCCGGATCCAATTACTTATAAAGAGAGGACAAACCTATGTTCCGCCCAAAGATAACAGGGCAGTGTGATGTGAGATAGGATGTCTATATGGATTGGAGGTACTTTTTGGGAAAAGGAGAATCACAGTGAGCTGGGAAAGCACCCAATACAAAATTGAGTAAATATTATTGTCAGACTTTATTGGCACATTAGTGAAAGGATTGTCATGGCTATTTAGAAAGGTGTTCTTGCACAAAGAGCTTTTCTGTAGACAGAGGAATAGAAAGATGAGGTAAATATGGTTCCTATTCTCAAAGTGCTTACAATTGAATGTTTGCAGTACTCGAGAATTTCTCTTATTGCCTCACTGTCTAGAGCCATGAGATTGTCATGTATTATGGTACAAAATAAATACTAACTTAAAAACTAAATATATATTTACTTTTTAAGTGTGTATATATATAATGCATACATAGGTATATGTGTAACTTTGCTAATAATGGTCCCAATAGACCAAGAAAGCAGTATTAAGGGGTAAAATATCTAAGAAGTCAGAGAATCATTAACTTAGAGAGAGAGAGTGGTGCGAGTGCTGTTTTACAGATCCAGGAGAAGTGTAAGATACAGAAAAGCCTATCCCATAGCTTTCCTAAAAAAAATCAAGAAGGCCAGCTTTTGGTAGTCCATCAACTATTTGATTTTAATTGTTTTTCTACAACAGTTAGACAATAAGATCTATACCAAGTGTTAAATATGTGGGGAAAGTCAGCCCTTGCAGGCAGCAGCCTGGCTTTCTTCCCCTGGCTCTCAGCTTTTAAAGCCTACATGGGTCACACCACTCCTCACTCCAAACCCCTCCAAGCCTTCACAACTCAGGGTGAAGGACAAAATCCTCCCAATGGCCCCAGGACCCCACAAAACCTGCTGCTTCCTCTGGACTCTCCTGAGCTGATCTAGACACCCCACACACTGCTCTTCTCACTGTCCTTCAAACATTCTCAGAACTTCAGCACTTGCTATTCCATCTACAAGGAGCACTCTTTTTTTACAGATTTTTTGCTTGGTGCTCTCTCTCAATTTCTTCAGGCTAAAATAACACTTAAACATCCGAACCTTTTCTGTCCCATTTGTTTTATTTGCCTCTCTATCTGGCTTACTACATATTCCCTTAAGCAGAAGCATAAGGGATTTAGTTTAATCTAATTATAAGTTTTGTCATAGAGGTTTGAAGCATTTTATAAAAACATAGAACCTAGGGAAGTTGTGAAATTATGTTGTGAGATCTTTTTAATGGGTAGGTTCTCACCTGACTGAGAGAGTTTATGAGCAATTTAACCTAAAGTTTAACCTAAAGTTAGGAAATGAGTTGAGATTACTTCACATGGCTACAGTATGGAAGGCTGGCAAGTTCTGGGGTGGCTCAAGTGTTATTCAACATGCAATGGAGGGTATGGAATTTGGAATCAGAAGAACAGAGTTTGAATATTAGATTTGGCACTTCCTTGCTTGTAATGTTGGGAAAGCTCATAAAATAGTTCAAAAGATATTAGTAATAGAAGTTTAAAAATATATGCATGAATAAGTGGACTTGTCAAGCCATCCATACTTATTCATTAAAGGGAACTAAAACTTATAATATCTGGTTCATGTAGTTATAAGGAGGTTGAGATAAAACAACTCTTTATATTATAATTTATAATAAATATTATATAATTATATATATTATATAATAAATATATTATAATTTATAATAAATAAGAAATAGTAACAGTAACATTTATCTAGGATTATGATGTGCCAGCTACTGAACTGAGAATTTTACAGTGTTCTCTCTTTGAATAATTACAGCATTCCTCTTGGGGCAAGTGACTATCACTCCAATTTTACAAATGAGGAAACTGAAAGAATAACCAGCCTGATTTCGCATATCCAGTAAGAGCTTCAACGGTGACTGGAGTTGGTAAGTTTTGTTAGTCATTTAATATTTTACACACTCATATTGATCTTGTCAATCTAAATCCATAATTATATGTACCCTTCATAATGCCAATATCTACTTCCTCTTTACAGGTGGAAATATAAAAGGTAAACGAAATTAATAATTGCTACGATTCAAAAATAAATATATAAGTTCCTCCACACATGAAAAGTGATGTTGCAATGAGTCAGAAGAGCATGAGGTCACAGTGTTTGTATAAACTGTAAATAACTATATATAATAGGATACATCATGAGTGGTATTTGTAAATTTGATCTCAGGATACGCATCTTAAAGAACTAGAAAATAAAAGTCCTCAACAGTTCCAGCCCAGCTGTTCTTTAGAAAGCATAATGGCTCTTGGGCCCTCTGCTCCACCAGAGGTCACTGTATCGCCTGCCAGGCGGGGTCCCCCAGGTGCTGAGGGCAGGTCCTCCCTCCCCTCAAAAGGTGACCTCTCTGTACACAGTGCCTTTCCCTCATGGATCCTAAGGGAGAATAAGCATCAGTATAAGTGAGCTTTCTGCTACCACAATGTCCATAGAACAGGCAGGAGGTGATTAATTGCCCAAGCCTAAAAATTATAATACAATTCTTCTTATGTTCAATTATGTGAAAGATCAATAAAAATTGCTAACCAACAGTGCTTTGAGTGAGGTTGAATGAATGAAGGCCAGTGTCCAGAATAGAACAGAATTGCCAGTATCTTTGATTTCTTTTATCATCTGAAAGATTAACCATGCTATGAATAATTTTTCAGGCATTACATACATACTTGTGTTTCTTTTGCAATATGATTTTTGCCTTCAACATTCCTGGCAAGAAAGTAAAATGGTTGTGGTTGGTGCTGTGAGGAAGGTCAGGAAGAACAGTGAGATGAGATGCCCAGAGAAGGCACTGGCCCTGAGGTCCTTGACGGGTTGGGGGACAAATAGAAAAGGTAGCTTTGGGGTCAGGCAGAGCAATAGAAGAAAGCACCCATTACTTTAAGACATCAATTAGCGAGCACAAAGATTTGGAGACTGGGAGATTAAAGATAAATGTGGGGATTTACCCTAAGGAAACAACAGAATATACACAAATATTCATGTACAAGGGAATTTGTTGCAGCATCAGGTATAATATTGAAATTTTTAAAGTAATCTATATGTCTATGTACATATATGTGATATAGGAACTATATATTATATTCATGTATATATATGATATGTGTGTGAAGAAGTATATATCACAGAACAATATATAATCATTAACATATATTTTATAATAATATTTTAAATATGAAAGGTACATTATATTTAAAAATTCATGAAGTAGCATTTATTCTCATACATACATATCCATAAATATATCTAACATGCATACACATATGTGAGAAGAGAAGGGAATGAAAGAACATCAAGATGTCAACAGTGATTTTCTCTAAGTAGTGGAATTACATGTGATTTTAATTTACCTTCTCGATGCTTTTTGGTGTTTTTCAGATTTTTTTGTATCACTAGAGTTCTCCTTTCTAGTCTCTATTTTCTTAATTTGAAATGTCATTCATGAACGTTCTTTAAAGGTTTTAATAATACTGGGTATTATTGAATAAAACATATAGTTCCCTGCTCCATTTCCTCCCAAGCCTCCATAACCCTCTGAGTCACAGCCTCTTGGTGACACCCTATTTACTCATGTTTGGTTTTATTTCTTTTATTAGTTACTATGTGGATTCAAAATAGTATGTTTATGTGTTATGCTATTCATTCTGGAGACTCTAGGGAGAATACATCCCCTTTCTTTATCTAGCTTCTAGAGACCACCTACATTTCTATTAGTGGCTGCTTTCTTCCTCTTTAAAGTTGGCCAGTCCCGGGACACCTGGGTAGCTCAGTTAGTTAACTGTCCGACTTTGGCTCGGGTCATGATCTCGGTCCATGAGTTCAAACCCTGTATTGGGCTCTATGCTGACAGCTTGGAGCCTGGAGCCTGCTTTGGATTCTGTGTTGGATTCTTTCTCTCTGCCCCTCCCCCAATCACACTCTGTCTCTCTCTCAAAAATTAGATAAACATTAAAAAAATAAATAAAAATAAAAAATAGAGTTAGCCAGTCCCATCTCAAATCTTTCTGCCTCTGACCTTGACTTTCATGCTTCCTCTTTCACTTATCAGGACTCTCGTGATTACAATGGGCCTGTCTTGATAATCCTAAATAATCTCTACATCTCAACAACACATTAGTCACATCTGCAAAGTCCTATTGCCATGTAAGGTAATAAATTCACAAGTTCTGGGCATTAGGTCATGAACATCTTTGAGGGCCATTGTTCTCTCTGCATGATGGCTAAGGATAAAACCCCAAATCTAATTATGTAATTTGCAAAATTACATGCCAGTAAAGTGCCTGACTCACCAAGTCTTCCATACCAAGGATGGGCACTGGTTTAAAAGGAATGCAGCCCTTATTCTTGGAATGGGAACATCTGGGCAGACAGAGACAAGTCTGAGAAACATTTTCCCCCAATCCCATCTTACACCACCCTTGCCAGAAGCAGCCACCACCTCGCGTGTGTAGGTAAACTGCTTTGCTTTCATTAAAAACGTTCATTAGTTGTGTCCCCAAAGAAGGCCTCTCAGCCTTACTTCTTATCCAAATTCTACCACTCCTCACTGCGTCCAGGTTCATTTTTTTTTTAATTTAGATCCTGGAATGTCCCAGTGGGAGAAAGGATTTGGTGCATACACTCTCCAGTAAAAGATAATGAATATGCTGAAGAGCTTATAGGACCTTGTTAATATATATCAATAAAAGTCTGGGGAATATATGCATGAATGATTTCTGAAGTTGATAGCCAAATGAGATGGAACATGAGGTTAGATTTGTTTGAATAAGTGATCTCATTGTGATTCTAGATTTAATGTGCAAATTTTGAGTAGCAATTAGTGACAGTTGGTTTCTTAATTTAAGCCTAGTCTCAATAACAGCCTATATTCAGTGTGTCTGAGATACTGGAACTTGCCTGGCATACTGTATAGGAGAAAATCTAAAGGCTCAGAGAAATAGAAATGTTGAGGTCAGGGCACCTGGGTGGCTCAGTCAGCTGAATGTCTGACTCTTGGTTTCAGTTCAGGTCATGATCTCATAGTTCATGAGTTCGAGCTCTGCATTGGGCTCTGTTCTGACAGCTAGCTCAGAGCCTCGAGCCTGTTTCAGATTCACTGTCTCCCTCTCTCTCTGACCCTCCCCTGCTCATGCTCTCTCTCTCTCAGAAATAAATAAAACATTATTTTTTTTTTAAAAAAAGAACAAAATAAATAAGAAAATACATAAAATGTATCCTGGAAAATTTAATAAAGACCACACCAAAACAAAACTCTAGGTCTGGTGTGTAGAAAAGTGACCTGAGTCACCGTAGAGGAAATTCATAGCTACAGACCCAGTTTCTGAACATAAGTTAGCATATAGATCTTATATACCTTAATTGAGGAGGAATCAAAGTCTCCTGGAATAAGGACCTGAGCTATGACCACAAATTATGTAATTTTCTTATATTCTTCAGGTACACCTTAGGATTCCTTTGCATGATTTTTGGATCAAAATATTTTTCCATAAGAAGTTTATTCTTCCCTACGAAGTTTTGAAGACACAGAATTATAGTATTTTTTAGTTGGATGCAAATTTGATACTTAGCAAATTACAAGGAACATGGCTTTCCTCTCTTCCTGCATTGAGATTTTTAGATAGCTTGATTGACACATTAAGGCTCTCAGCTAAAGAGTTCACCAAGAACAGAAAGAAGCATAAATTTGTATATCACAACAAATTAAATACTATAGCATCTTACAGAGTTGTGATAAAACTAACTGGCTTATGAGATTTCAAATATTGGTAAAAATTTTGTTTATCTGCTACTGCAGATTAGATTATGTTATTATGTAATAGTAATTCAAAACCAACTAGCAACTTTGCTGGCAATGCAAGTGCATACGTTAGATTTGACTCGTTTTCTCCCCTAAAAAGTCTAATACAGTAAGTCTGAAACCTGGTCGCTTGCATGTTTTTATCATGTAACCAGGAAACTGTAATCATCTTCAAAATTTAAGGACCATTTTCTGCACATTTGTCTCAAATAATCTGCCACATAAGAGGCACTTGGTAAATATTTTTGAATGAGTAGTTAAATGAATGAGAATGAATGAATAAAAGCAAATTTAAAAGGAAGCCAAAGTCAGACTCATTGTCTCTGTGAATAATGCTTTATTTCTAAATTCACAGATTTGATTAACCAATAGAATATTACAACCATTGCATTGTAGTAGTGTAGTAGTAAAGATATATCAACCTCTAGGAATCTCATCAACAAAATGGTAGCACTGCTTGCCAAATTCTTCCAAGAACTGCTTTAGCTACTTTATGTCAGCTCCCCACTAATAAACAAATAAACAGTGACTCTTATTCCAGAAAATATTTATATCTTACATCTTAGATATACAATTCAATATATAGTACTTACTTGACAATACTGAGCAGTAAATAAATGTGTTTTTCTTTTCATTCAGATGGGAAGATTGAAGTCATAAAATGAATTTGGACTCATGCTCACCTCAGTATATTATTTTCATTGACATTAATTTTCTTCACTACCACATTGCCTCTTTTGTGACAGCTGAGCTATAAAAACCAAGACATTGGGCTTTCTTTTTAGAAAAAAGTAAAGACACACCCCAATGAGATTTAGCTCCCACACACACACATTTTCTACAGTGAACATTTATTAAATATGATGAGAAAAATTGCTTCTAAAACACTTAAAAGACTCAGCTCAAAAGCAACCTCCACTCAGATTTCTACAAACTTACCAGTGTACACCCAAATAATCCCACATATTTCCTCAAGACGTGGGAGGATCTTTGAATAACACTTAGTCTTCTTCATCCTTGCATTTCCTCCAACTCCACAGGGCTCACTCCAAACCCCAGGATGAAGAATCCAGTCAAGTGTGCAGGAAGAACACACAGAGTACACTCTCCTAGTTTCAAAATGCCCAAGATGCCTTGCCCTGATTTTTAAGCAACACTATGTGATCTGGTTCATTCTAAGTTCAAAGGTATCAGGCCAGTCCTATGAGTTAACAGCTGGTGTAACTTTTTTTTTTTTTTAATATTTTATCTATTTCTGAGAGAGACAGAGAGAGAGAGACAGAGAGATACAGAGAGAGAGAGAGAGCGAGCAAGCAGGGTTAGAGAGAGAGGGAGACACAGAATCCGAAACAGGCTCCAGGCTCTGAGCTGACAGCCAGCACAGAGCCCGACGTGGGACTCGAACCCACAAACCGCAAGATCATGATCTGAGCCGAAGCCGGACGCTTAACCAACTGAGCCACCCAGGTGCCCCCAGCTGGTGTAACTTTTAAGAACTCCTAGATCTCCTCAGACATGGAAGCCCCACATTTCTGGGGGATGGGCAACTCCATCTTTGGGTTTTCTAGCAGCATCTCACTAACAGGGATGATCTCAGTCCCTTGTTTGATATAGGTCCCCAGAAGTTCCAAAGGGAAATTTTTAGTTAAACTCCAAAACCCAAGTAAGCAATGGGAAGGCACAAATGTTCAGAACAGCTGGATTCTAGTAAATTGAGAATAAATATCAGGAAGTGATATCACAGCAGATGCTTTAGGTGGTGATAAGTGGAGAAAGTCAGCCTGAAAGATTTGCCCATTTCCTCCTTTGGTATATCATCTAGTCACTAGTCATCATATAATGGGAAGATGGTGATAGGCTCAAACATTTGGCAACTTGGACACAAAGGTTCCCATAATCAAATCAAATAACTGAAGGATGCTATATTCCTAAAAGTAAAACTCTGAGATAAGAGAATGGGTCCTGAAGGTCAGATTTTGCTGGAAAAGAGAAACATGCAAATCTTACCTAGTTATGATATAAATTGCCTGGAGAAATTATCTGGAGAAAGTCCTATGAAAAAATTCATAGGACTAACTTTCACACGTATGAAATTACTTGTCCTGAACTTTTTATATTTTTGTTTCATGGAAGATAATATTGGATAAGCATATCTTACTAGTTCTAAAAAAATGTGTGATTCCAGCTTTATTGTTCCTCTAATACATGTGGTAACAGGACATAATGTATCAAAAAAAAAATCTAAATTATTAGAGGACGGATGTGGATAGGGAATGCAAATGTCCACAGGACAGCAAGTTTTGGGGCCCCTTTATTCAGTGATGAGGGGCTGCTTCAGGCTATGTTGACACCTTATATCTAAAATCTGAACAAATATGTGGGAGAATGGGAAAATCATTCACTTCTCTGTGTGATTTTTCTGAGCTGATGAAGTCCAAAATCCCCCAAGAAGTATCTAGGGAATAGAACGATTGGAAACTGATGATGTTATAAATTCAGGTTTTGTAGAAAGTTAAGAGAGAACTTTAGGCAATCTTTCAGGGGTTGGAGTATGAAGGCACTAGCTGAACCCCAAAGCTCACCAAATTTCCATGTTGTTTACCAGAGAGCAACTAATATGGCCTGGGCTGTTTTCCTACTGCAACTTTAGGGGAGTCAGCAGGGGAATCTTTTCTAGAAAGTGAAAGGAAGCTCTGATTCTTAGATTAACTGTCGGAACAGCTGGGCCAGGATCAGGGCTGAGAAGATAACTCAAACAAAGAGAGCAGAGTGCAACAAGTACCTTTGGAAGGTAGAATACCCTGGACAGAAAAGCAAGTTTTCAGAGTTTAGGATAACTAGTTGACTCCTCACGTGACTTTGTCCTTGTGACCAAGAAAACAATTTAAGCTACTAAAGAAGGCTTTGGAGAGAGCATTTTATTCAGAAAACAATGCCTCTAGAAACCATTCAGTTTGCCAACCTAGGACTCAAAATTAGGAGATTTAATGCACCTACAAGTTAAAGTTCTTGGTTCCAATTCACTGAAGAGCTTCAAGCACATATTTGAGGCTCACACTTTCTCCATGGACATATAACATCTCACTAGCATATATTCTATTAAATGTTGGTTAGATGCCCTGCCAGCTCTAAGTTCAGTGCCAATGCTTTGTTCACAGAGTAGATAATATAAACTGTAATCAATGAAAGAATTGAATTTAATGGCATAATAAGGAATACAAAAAATAATCTGGAAAATTTTCCAAAGGCTATACTACTAATGGCAGCAAACCAATCCTCTGGGCTATACTGAACAAAGTCTGCTAATGAGTGAAAAGAAAATGAAGGTAGTTCTGCTATTTAATAGAAGAGAAGATCTCAAAGAGTACACAGTAACTAACAAAAGTAACATTATTCTTAGGAGAATGACAGAAATGACAAATGGATCGAGGGTAAATTTCCTGAAATCAATGAATGCTACTCTGGAGCTTTAATTCCCTACTTATGAGAGTTCTTCACTGTGACCTTGATTACTGAGCCTTGACTCTGGATTGTGTGCCCAACATAACTGATAGACTTCCCCCAATAGCATATATGAATAAAAAATGCAAAACATTTTCCAAATACATGTAATTAACATGTTAAGTAGAACAGGCAGTTCATTTGGTAAACGTGTTGTGTAGCAAACTCTTAGTAAACAAGTGCGACAAAAATGTAACCTAAATTTTTAAAAAAGGCTGAGGAAAGAAGGAAAGACAGAAAGAACAAAGGAAGGAAGAAGAAAGAAAAAAGAAAGAAGAGAAATGGTTTCTTTGTTAAATTGAAAAGTCTAGAGATAGCATCTTTTTCCTCTGCATTGGCTCCTTTTTCAGGCAATTTTAACAATGACAAATGCCTGCCAGCCATTCCAGAAACTAGTTAAAAGTATGACCTCTTCCTCAAGGGGTTTAATGAATATTCCAAAATTGAGACTCATTGGCTTCGTTCATTGCCATTGCCATCTCTCTAGTGCTGTGGCTGAGGGATGGAATACCCTGATTGTCTGGGCCTAGAACATAACTGTCCATCTGGATACAAAGGGGTAGAGTTATCATAAATTTAGAATAAGTGAGGAAAATTAAAGAACTGTAATAAGAGAGAGAAGAGATGTTATACAGGCAAAAAGCTTTCTGCTAAAATGTGCATAGAGTTCATACCTCAACAAAGATACACAAATAATATGAACACAGAATCTTAGCCTTGGTCTCTTAGAGGAAGCTGACCCTCCTGTCCTATTCCTTACACATCAACCAACCAAATGGGACCAACTCCTGCCTCCTTCTCACTCATCCTTCTTCTTCCATCAAAAATGAGTCATTGTCAAAGGCAGGAAATGCTATTTGGCTTTAGTCCTAATGGGTGGAGAGTTTTTGGTGCGAAGTTAACCCACGAGTCAGTAGCGGTGGGATCTGCTCCCACACGTTTGACAGGTGAGACCAGTCTGGGGCCAGTTCCATTTGGTAACTGCCTGGGGACATGATATTACATTGGGATTTGGGACAAAAGCCATGTAATGATGAAGAATGTGCTTTAGTCTGGCCTTGCCCTCTGTGCACATATCTCTCAGGCACATTTCATTTGGGGCCATGCGGGTTGAAGGAAGGATTCAAGTGGTTGATATCCTGGATCCTGGCCCAAATGCCATCTTTTTTCACCCTTTAACATGATTTACATTTGGGCCAGTTTCTGCAGATCATATATGTGCAGGGAGTTTGAAATGAGGAGAAAAGCTCTCCAAAAGAAAGAGTGAAACTCAGGCTTTAGGGAAGGCCTCGGATGTTTATGTAAGACGGCAAGTGCAGCTGTGCCTGCTGAGTAATATCCCACATGCAGCTTGCTGGCTCTGTTGTTAGTGGGGATAGGGATTTATTTCTCCTTCCAGAGAGGCTCTCTTGGGAACTCTAAATGGTAAAAGCAGTGAACTTCCATATGGGCCAGGGTAGGCCATAAGTAGTCGCTGCATATGGGATTTTTTGGCTGTGCGCCTCCTCACCTTACTTTGAACTCTGTATTTCCTTTCCTTTGCCGGCTGTAGCCTGCGTCCAGGATCAATGATGGATTTGTAGTAGGACTAAACTGGGGGATTCTTCTAGCCCACTTGAAATACCTCTGAAGCATCATTCCATCACTGGCCAGTCTGTTAGATAAGCCTTCATCTCTGAACTCTTGCAGAGGACGGGCGGAGAGAGATGTGAAAAGAAAACATTATGTTAATATGCAGGACTTGATCACAGAATATCTAAAACCAACCCTGCTTCATTCTTCTCCGTTAGAGATTCATACATATAATACACTTGGTAGTCCCTCAACTTGGTGGCAGGTTTCAGACACCTTTTTTGTCAGTGGGTCAGCCACACTAAGTAAAAGATTTCCTCACTTGAAATATGCTGGTTCTTCTTGGAATTAGGAAGATGAATGGAAGCTGTTGGGGATAGGGGGTTCGGAAGGAAAAATCAGTAGTTATTAATTTAGACTGCATTTAATAAATTAAAAAAGTAACAAGAGTTGAAACATGTATATGTATTGCTCATGTAACAGACCTCCAGACGGTCTGTGACAGGTTTGATGTCTCTTCGTCGGTCGGGCACTCAGATGTCTTCTCTTTCTTATATGTCATCCAGCAACATAACACCTGTACTTGAGATTCACTTCTTGGATTAAAGGCCACTGAAGCTCTAGGAACTGATTCATCATTTCAAATAAGAAAGGGGAAGAATTGAAGAATGAAAATGCCCACCTTTGAGCTCAGTTGCCTGAAAGCGCTTTTCCCAATTTTATTAGTGAGTAGTCACACAGCCTCAACTTGCAGCTAGCCAGCTGAATGTGTCTTCCAACTATGTGCAATTTCAATCTGAGTAAAACTGGGTTCAAACCAACAGTGTCTGCTAGAAGATACAGTCCCACATCCCCTTAAGTCCTGGTTTTCTAGCTCTCTGATATTTTTCTCCCTTAAGAGCAGTATCAGCATTCTTAGGTCAATAAGGCATTGTTATTAAAACCATCGGATTAAAAGAGAAACAAAAGCTGGGAAAGATATTGGTCTCCAGAAGGAAGTAAAAGCATTTTTCTACTTCCTTATTCTTATTCCCATATTCCTCTTCCCTTCTCCTCCAGTAATTTGCAAAATCAAGGGGAAAAAGTTTAGTGGGACACAGTACAGGCACTGGCTCTTCCGTTCTGGGGAATGAGTCTTTCAGACATGAGGAATGAGCACTTTCTCTGTGCTTTCTCCCACACAGTCAGCCCATCAACTGAATATCTTGGGCTTTTGTATCAACCAAGAGCCAATTTGCTTTAAGATTCTTACTACCTCTCCCCAGTTTGGCTATGTTGCAGGAACTACATTCCTCTGCTATCTTTACCTCTGAATTCTTGATAGAAGCAAACAGTAGGTTAAGGAAGAGAAAGGAGAAAGGTGGATATTCTCCAGCCTTTGCTTTCTGAAGCATCTGTTTCTAGTTCTCACCACATACCCTGCCCTCTAACTGTTTCAGTTTCTACCAGACAGGCCTCACTGTGGGCCTAGCTCTTATTGCATGGCCTTGGTTTCTGGGTTCATACCATTTCTTCCATTACTCCTCTATTCCAAGGGTAGTAGCTTCTAGGTGCTAATCTCTGGGTTGCCTTACTGTCTTTAGTTTGTTTTGGCTACGCTTACATCATCCATGCAATTGATTTTCTTCATTAAATGCACTCAATTTGAATAATCAAAACTGCTTTCTATCAAGTTCTTGACTGATAAAATTATGCTTAATCAACAAGTTCCCAATCCCAGTAATGGTAATTTATAGGTTTAGTCAATTTTGAAACATGTTACAAATCATAATGTTACATGCAAAGCATTATGAGACAAGAAGGAGACTTCTATAATTACTGGGGCACAGCCTTCCACTGAAAGTGTTCAGGTTTATGCTACCCTGAGTAGACATGGGTCTCTGCTGAGTTCCAGTCACGTGGTGCCATCCTAACCTCCCCTGCCAGCCATTCCTTCCTGTTCCTGTAGGCATTAATCTACTCTCACTTCAATTCATTTTTTGTTGAGAGTTCAGGTGTTGGAAGGAATGAGGAAAAAGTTTCCATATTATTGCTAGTTTAAAACAAAATAAAATTTATTTTGACTGGGGTTGGGGTGAGAATGGGGATTAATGTAAAAGGATATGAAGGATCTTATTAGGGTGATGAAAATGCTCTCAGACTGGATATGGTAAGGATTGCACCCCTTGCTAAATATACTAAAAATCATTAAAGTGCATAATTAAGCCATAGATTCATAGTATGTAAATTATCCCTCAAAAATTGTATTAAAAACAACTAACATAAATGAAGGTTTCTTAATTTATCTGAAAATATGAGATTCAAATGAGAGGCAGAGATTTACAAATTGAGAATATTTTTCAAAATTCTGAATATCTTTCAAAGCAGGTTAATTTTAAAAAGAAAAACTGCTTTTAAACAAACATCAATCTATGGGTGAAAAGTTAAATATTTATTTGTGAATGGATTTAAAGTGTTTATTCCTACTTCTGAAATTTTCAAATGTGTCACTTCTTATTATTTACTTCAATGATAAAGCTTACTTTTTCAGATTATAAAATAAATTTTGTATCTTAAAAATAGTGAATAAAAATGTTGGGTTTATTTAAATCCAGAAGTTCATTTTCTTCTTGAGCCAGGCATCACTCACCTTAATACCTGATTGAGATTGAATAGCATTGCTTGCAAGAAGATAATAACAGCAATCAAGTGACCATTTATCAAAGCCTTTTCTTATGTAGTGTGGGCATAATGCTCCTCATTTTATATAGTACCGAATTTAACCTTTATGACAATGTTATGAAGTTCATTTATTGGAATACTTGTAATTTATGGATAAAGAAATAGAGAGACAAAGAATAGTGGCTCAAAAGTAAGTTATGAAAATCACACAATTATTATCAAAACTGAGAAATGAACACAGGCATCATTGAATCCAATGCCCACACTTTATCCATTAGCCTGCAATGTTTTCTTTAGTAGAAAAGTATGGAAGATAAATTCTGTCACATATATCTTGCAGTCAAATATAGATACATAACAGTTATATTTCTGAGAAATCGCATTAAAAGTAATGCGTTCATATCTTTTATCTAATTAGATTGCATCATTGTGACCTTAGAAGATTTCAAGCTGACACTGATAAACTGCTATTAGAATCTTTCCAAGATAATAAGAAATAGACATGGCTCTAAAAGATAGGAGATAGGGTAATCGTATAATTAATTATACAAAGTAGGACTCTATTAATAATTTTTCTAGGATAAGACGCATAAACCAAGATTATCTTGAGCAAACTAGGAATATGGTCAACTTTTCCAAAACTAGAGATAAAAATATACCACACAAAGAAGAGTAATATTATGTCTCAAACTGTACCCCAGGCATTTTTTATGTAAAATTGCCAGATAGTAAATACAGGAAAGATTATTAAGTATATTATTAGTAAAGATAAGCATAAGTTCCCAAAGGTCAAGTTATGCAATTCCAGGGACGCCTGGGTGGCTTAGTCAGTTAAGCATCTGACTTCAGCTCAGGTCATGATCTCACGGTTCGTGGGTTCAAGCCCCACATCGGGCTCTGTGCTGACAGCTAGCTCAGTGCCTTGAGCCTGTTTCAGATTCTGTATCTCCCTCTCTCTCTGACCCTCCCCTGCTCATGTTCTCTCTCTCTCTCTCTCTCTCTCTCTCTCTCAGAAATACAAAAAAAAAAAACATTTTAAAAAAATGTTTAACAAAGTCATGCAATGCCAAATGTAACTCAGATACCAGGTGTGTTCACACAGCCCATTTAACACAAAGATCCATGTCTTGTGGAAATTTTCAAGCACTCAACAAGGTTTCTGAGAATTCCAAAAGAGTTTACACTTTCTTGGACACCTCTGGTTTCAAGTTTCTGACTCCAAATATCTGACTGCTAAGATCCTTTTTCTGTCCTTACCTGTCAAATAATTCTTTATCTCTGCACTGGAGTCCATACAAACAGAAAACTCAACCTTTTTTCTTAGTTTTAACCAAAATAAACTAGCAAGCACTAGTAGTAGTAATAGTAGTAGTAGTAGAAGTAGTGTGTATGGAACTGTACAATAGCCACTAAAATCAGGAGAGCTGGAAGGAATTTACAGAAGAATGTAAAGAAATAATTAGATAAGAATATGAAGTAGACTGAATTGTGCCTCTTACTATTTATCTAATCTTGGTCACCTCACCAACATCACCTCAAATAGTTGTACTAAACAGTTAATGAGATAAGGACATTCATTAGCTCAATGAATGGACACAAATAAAAGCCCAATAATATTAGTTATTAACATGATTGGATTATTTAGTTAAGAAAGTAAACAAGTTAAAATTTAATATGTATTTATAGACGTTCTTTAGACTGTTTGCAATATTTAGACCACCTTTTCTCTTTGTCTACCTACTCTAATATGTCCCTTATATCTCTTCCCTGTACTAAAATGTCAAATGTGTGTGTGTGTGTGTGTGTGTGTGTGTGTGCGTGTGTGTGTGTGTATTCTCTCTATATATAGAATAATTCTGTCTTCTTCGGTATCTACTGACAAACCAAATTATGAAATTTCTGTTGCTCATTCTAAGATCTAACTGAGGCTAAGAATGGTACAAATACTTGCGAGGACCTGATTAGGTGAGCTGACAGAACACCAACCTGGTCTAGCTGTACAGGAGGTAGAAAGGGTGTCTTTCTTACAGCTACAGAATCTCATTTCCTTTCTAACCAAGATTCCTGGATTGATGTGAAAGGACTAACGTTCACATAAATATTCCAAAGTCCACTACTTCAAGAGCTCATTCTATAATTGCATGTAAAGAAGAAGAAAAGGGCAACTAAGTAATATTATATTTTGGTAAATTCATTGCTGTTTGATTATACCTAAAGAACATAATGATGGAATTGATTTCTATGTAATAGTGGATTTTTGAACACTGACCTATTGACTCTAAGTCTATTTAAGAACTCAGATTTGAGATGAAATTTGAGATTTGGATGAAAATTATCAATAAAAAGAATATACTAGTATGAATACATATTTATATATATAAATGAATATGTCTATAGATAACTATATTTATTTAAAAATTCACACACAATACACACACATATATACATTTTTTTAGGTGATTCAAAGAATAGCAGTAACCCATTGATTTATGAAACTCCAGCCTAAAACCCCTGATCAAAAGCAAATCAAGAAATGAGCAATGATCTGCTATGGTTCTTTCAGTGCAATATAGAAAACAGCCTGAGCCCAGTTTTTACACAGTTGAGTATCAATACATCCAAGTAAATATTTGGAATGCAGACTAACTTACACATTCCGTCATTAATGAATAGTGCCCACAAGATGTTCTAACAGCCACCTATGATCAGGCCAAAAGAAATAGTGATCCACTAAAATTAGCAAAGTTCAGTAATACATTTCTCAAATGATATACAATAGCTGGATGTGAATTTACCCTCTGAGGTTAAACTAAAACACATGAGTAGTACCACAATGTTATATAACTGTGCTGTACAACTTTCTGTCCAGTGTGCTTGCATTCAAATACTTGCTCAGCCCCTCAGTAACTATGAAAACTAAGCTAAACAATTTAACTGGTCCCAGTTTCAGTATAGAAACACTAAAACTTATTTAGAACACTGAGTTCATAATATCTACAAGTCATGTTATAATGATTAAAAGAAACAACATATGTAAAAAGAAATGTGCCATGCCTGACATATAAGTGCTCAATAAATAACTGATTTCTTTAAAACAAGCTGCTAAGTTTTTATGCTATTGTAAAATGATTATAGTATATATATACCATTATGATTACAAAATATAAAATATATGAATAATGTAACATATATTAGAATTATAAAACATTTTTTGAAAATTTATTCAACTCTCTTGAAAAAATATACTTAATAATTTTCTGCTAAACCATAGAATGCAGCCAGTTGTGCATTTAAGGCAGGGATTGGAGAAGCTTAAACACGGCAGACAAGGAGAGTTATTCAACAAATCTGACTCAAAATTAGATATGGATAAACACTTGCAGCTGGAGGGTCAGGGAAATCTAAGCCCAGAAGCTAGGCATAGTATGAACAAATAGATACACATGGAAACCAGAAGGTAGGACAAGAAGGTAGTTTCCGTGTCAGTTGGGAAAGAACGTTTCAAATAAGTGGAAAAGGACAAGGCAAAACAAACAGAAGACTAGATTCGAAGTAACAATAACAAAAATGATCTGGATTACTAAACAATCCTTCAATCAGAGAGAATAATCTTCAATTGGAGAGTTTTTATATGCTTCTTTGTGAGGCTTTGGGAAGCCTAGAATCTATAGGAAGTGGCGGGACTGAGAAGAAGCAAGAGAAAACTGATGAGAAGCCACATCAGCACCACAGATGGTGACTCATGCTGTGAAGGAAGCAAGCCCTTCTTTAATACAAATGAGAGACCATTCCTGTAATTTCTTTCTTGCCTTAAAGTAGTTCCTCAAAAACTCTTCACTCTCAAAGGCAATTATGTCATTTACCTTTTGACTTTATGATCAGTTCAGAATATCAATTCTGAAAAGGCCATTGAGTTAATTTTTTCAATCAATATTCAGAATGAGCTGGACATATCTTTTGAGTTTCAAAATTGTGTGTGATATTACTGAGTAGAACATACATCCAAAATCTGAAATGAAATGCTCTGCTTAATTCAATCAAAATGTATCATACTTACTATAGCACTTGGTATGGACATTTGAATATTTTGTAAAAACAAAAGTCTAAAAGAATGGATCAAATGAAAACTAGTTAAAGTATCTTAGAAATAGAATATTATTTTATAGAAAGGAAATAACAAAGTATGTAATTCAATTTGACATTTTGTACTCATTGCCTTCATTATTTTTCTTCTGATCACTATCTCATTAATTTCTCAGAGAACTCATCCATTTCATCTGCAATATACTATAATGTAGACCCCAGGTCTTGAAATGAAGCAATGAAGAGAAGTCAAGAGAACCCATTTAAATTCCCAGTCTTATCATTTGTCAACAGATGACCACAGAAATTTCACTTATACTCTGTGCTCTCAGTTTGCAAATCTAAAATAAGGGGAAATTATTCTGTTAATTATTTTATATCCTTTCTAGCTAAAAGAAATGAAGAAAGAGAAGTAGCAAGAGAAGAATAAATAATTTTTGGTGAATAGTTTCTAAATCATTTAATTGCCTGTTTACTAAAGCATCCTCATAGAGTTAAAGTTTTGCAACCATATTTCCTTTTACTCTTAAAAGGAATTTTTGTTTTCTGATATAACAGCTACCTCTCTTTCCAAGTTTTCTTGTCTAAAAATTCGTGATGGAATTGGATATTTTCATTTTGTGGCTGATAAAACTGAACTTGAAATATAAAATAATTCACCAAAGATAACACAGTTAAATCCTATGTATGTATCATTATTATAAATATTCACCTCAAGATATCTATTGTTTAATAAAAGATATTTAAATTCCATAGATTTCAATATAATTTCAAAATAGTCTATGTAATTATGCTAAAGACAGTACCTGGACAGCTAACATTTGTTAGAGCAGGATTTTCCCTGAATAGTTAGAAGATTGAATGCAGGAAATAAGTTATCAACCAGTTAGTGCGTATTTTTTTTCCAAGTCTTATTCATAACTTCTCTAGCTGTCATTTCATATAACCATACTTTACCTGTAAATTAAGCTCTCCTTTTATCAAACTCAGCTGGGGGTTATTATATCAGATTTAATGCCTCTCTAAAAATGGTGCTACATGTGGATTTATATCACAAATGGAAAACCTGAGAATGAAGGACATTTTCCATGTGGCAGTCTCATAAAACTATCACTTTTAACAAACAACTTGAATTCATGAGAAATTTGCAAAAATCTTTTAAGCACATTCATGGTCTTAGGAGGAAGTGCTAATATGGAGTCTGTCTGCTGGCTGCAGCTGCTTGATTTATGAAAGCATAAACAACCGTGACTCATTCTAGGGAAGTTGTAATTACCATATGGAGTGTTAAATGTACAGACACTTCGTAAGGACCAGTGCAGTAGCTTAAATCATAGTCATTATGCTATCCCCACTCCCAAATCTTGCTTTAATGCCTGCTGAGGAGGAGAAAAAAGCCCCCTTACTCACTACCTTTCATAATCACCTCCACTGTATTTTGCAAAGAAATATACATGAAGCCACTTCATAGGAGTGGTAGGTAAAAAGTGATTAGCAAGGTGACTTCCTCAAATATTTAGTGATGGCTCCTTCCTCAAATATTTAGTGATGAGTTTCTCAGCAGCTTATTCTATGCTGGGCTTAATGCTACACAGCAAGTTTGTTGCTGGCAATGATATGTGCAGGCCCTTTAAGGTTGTACAGTATAGTGGAAGAGGCAAACAACTAAACATTTGAAATAACTGTGATGTAACCATTAGAAATATGTTTCAATGAGGTTATGATAAGTACAGAGTTCCTAATGAAATCAGTAGTATGCAGATAATGAGGGGGGGGGAAATCAAGCAAGCTAGCTTTTTCTTCTTTCTATTCCAAAGAAGGATTGATTACCATTGTATCTTTCCATCAATTGTCCAACCCACCACTTACAAGGTATCTCAAAAGGCAGTTAACCTTTAGTCAGTATCTCCTCTCATCCAGATGCTAACCTTTATGTTGGAGCACAATATCTGAACAGATCTCAGAGAATCTTGGCTCTCCATTAAGGTGCCCTAAAACCACTGGGAACCCGTTGATACCTTTTAAACATTACCAGAAAAGATTTATCTAAAGCTCGGTGTGTCCCAGGCACCATTCCAAGTATTCTAAATATAACAACTTATTTACCCTTAAGAGACTCTATGAGTAACACTGTTATCCTACCTATATTGTAGTAGGAGAAACTGAAGCATAATGGAGTCAGAACTCAAACACCTAGATGCTCTGGTCTGTGCTACTGTCATTCTCAAATAAGAAAATTATATCAGCACTAAACTTTGAGAAGATTGTGGCATCAGTATACGATATGTATCTGAGTAGGCACACAACTGGACAGAGGACTACTAATTAGAAAATTAGTAGCCATATTCCAGCCATATTCCAGGAAAGCAATACATGTAGGAAAGGATATGAAAGTGATCCCAAGGAATCTGGAAACTAATTGGACATGGAAAACAGAGGAGAAAGAATTTAGATATTCCTAAGGATTTGAGCTTTAAAAACTGTAAAATGTCTCAAGAGAAATAAAGATGACTAAAAGAAAGTGAGAGTGGAGGGAAGACAAAACCATATTCAAGCTTCATGTTGCCAGGGAGAAGCTGTGGGTCATGTCCGTGTTGTGTAGACAAAGCACAATCAGCTGTGCTATAGAAATCAGCTCTCTTCCTAGATCCTATTTCTTGGGTAGTTGGGCATATGTCACAGACAGATTTCACAAAGTATTTTCAGAGATATCCTATTCCTTTGCAATATTTTCCAATTGCATCCATAAACATGTATTTAACCTTGAGGAACTCTACTGATATACGAGGTATTTAACAGGCTTCAGACTAAATGTCTAACGGAGACGGGTCAGCCTGGCTTGTTGTCCCGTGACATAATCCATCGCATCCCTCTTAAATTACTCTGCACAAAGTCAGTTGGTTTGGGCTGTTGGAAATTATTATAGAGCTGAACAAGAAACGAGGCTAAGTGAATCACAAAGGTGGAAAAGCAGGCTTGGGAGTACCAAACCCTGTGCAGGTAGCCAGGTGGTCTACAAATGCCTGCTAGCACGTTTTCTTCCAGTTTGCATGTAACATCTGTTTCTCCAGTGAAAGGGTGTGAAGAAAATGACTCAAGTGGTAAGCACTGACATATGCAGGGGAAAGGAAGTGATTTATTTTATATTAAGATTGTTACTGTTGCAAAAATAAAAGCACAATCTGAATATGTCTCTGTAAGACTTGTATAATATGCGTGTGTGTTTAAGAGAAAGATTGTATATTTTTATTAAATCATAACACAATAATACAGGGCTCTGAAAATCTAATTAGCACAATGAATAAAAACAGGAGGCCTATAAAAATTATTTTCTGAAATAAGGGTAGAATTCTACCAAGAGTTTAGAAATAAGAAAGGAGAGAAGGGAACTTAGGAAAGTATAAATTATTCATTCCCATCAGCTAAAAATGTTATATGTGAAAGAATCAATCAATGTTTACTGAGAAAAAAATCAAATGAAAAATTTTTAAAAAGAAATGCTGATTATTTCTATATTAATTTAAGAACCCACTGGTTAAATTAGGCATTAAATAGTTAGCTATTTTTTCTAAAACATGGAAAGAGCCTAAGTGTCCATCAACAGATGAATGGATCAAGAAGATGTGGTTTATCTATACCATGGAATACTACATGGCAATGAGAAAGAATGAAATCTGGCCATGTGTAGCAACATGGATGGACCTTGAGGGTGTTATGCTGAGCGAAATAAGTCAGGCAGAGAAGGACAAATATCATATGTTTGCACGTATAGGAGGATTAGGAGGAACTTGATGGAGGACCAAGGGGGAGAAGAAGGGGGGAAATGGTGGGGGAAAGGGAGAGAGGCAAACCATGAGAGACTCTTGAATGCTGACAAAAACTGAGGACTGATGGATGTGGCGGGGAGGAGGGATGGGCATGGAGGAGGGCACTTGTGGGGATGAGCACTGGGTGTTATGAGGAAACTAATTTGACAATAAACTATTTGTAAAAAAAAAAAAAACAAAGATAAAAAAATAGTTAGCTATTTTTAATGTTTGTTGATTTTTTAGAGAGAGAGAGAGACAAAGAGAGAGAGTGGGAGAGGGGCAGAGAGAGAGAAAGAGAAAGAATCCCAAGCAGGCTCCACACAGAGCATGGAGTCTGATGTGGGGCTTGATCTTACAACTATGAGATCATGACCTGAGCTGAAATCAAGAGTGAGACCCTAAATGAACTAAGTCACCCAGGCACCCCCGAAAGTGAGAGGATTTCTGACTGAAGTTAGTATCATTATATTAGTCTCATAAAATGAGTGTATAAAAAATAGGAAGAGACAGGTAATGTAGGATAAAGACTTGTCCTAAGACCTAGAATGGACTCTAGATGTCAAACAGTTGAAACCTTGTTTTTACAAATACAAATGCCCAGTGCCATAAAGGTGAAGTGACTTTTCCAAGATTATAGAGCTAGAAATATCAGGAAGGAGGATTGGTTTGTGGGATTTTTAGCAATAGTAAATGGACAACTTTCTTTGGAACTTCGATAAGTGATAAGAGGGGAGCAATAATGTCAGCTTCAGAAGAAGGGGATCTTGGTGACGACCTGGGAAGGGAGGGTGGTGACTGAACAATTCAAATAAAGATACAGAGAGTATATTGGGTCCCAGAAAATAAGAAAGGACCAAGGAACAAATCTGCAATAAATCAACAGAAAGCAAATGTGATGTTAGCTAATCATTTATTAAAATTCCTTTACTGAGACACAAGCTTTCTGAAACCTGAGGAAACACTGTAATTATAGTTCAATCTCATTGAGTAGACACAAAGCAGGTAGCCCCGTAGGTAATTACAGTGCCACTTCCTTTTCTGAATGAAAAAGACAGCAATGAAAGATCTTGAGTATTTGAAATAAAACCCTGATGGTATACCAGTTATTTGGCAAAGATATTTATCTAGCATAAGTGGGTGAGAGGCAGGGAGAAGAGAGAACTATTATTTTTTTCTTTGAAGATACCACTTCAAAATTTAAAAAAAACATTGAAATGATGAGAAATAGCATGTGCCGGAAAAAAAGTATCAAAGTTGTTTTCTCTTATACAATTTCTCAGTTACTTATAGAGTAAAACATGGAACAAAAATCTTCCTGTTAAATTTTGCGAGATGGAGCATTTTGGAGAGCCGCTCTGACTTCCCCCATCTGGTCTCCTCCATCCTACAGGGCATCACCCGCCCTCTGCACCCTAGCACTCCTCCCGCAGTGTTATTATTAGCCCTTCACACATTTGACCCTTTACCCCTGACAACACCACATCTCTGTTATCATGATACACAGCTTATAGTGAGTATCTCACAAGGTAAAACTACTCCACTCAAATGTACTTCTTTTTTTATGAGAATAATACTGTTATATAATACATGTTCAGTAATACTAGTGGTCACACATTTATGACAAGTGGGATGAAGTGATATTGTCATACAGAAAGATGCAAGAGGGGAAAGTTTTTTCAAGTACTATCTTCAGAAATAATGTTGCCAGAGCTTATGCAAGTGCTTACAAGGTAGGGAAAATAAATGAAAAGCAGATTTCCCTCCCTAACAAAATTGCCAGTGGGTAAGGCAAAGGTTCAGGAAAACAGGAGGTTTCTAATATATTAGCCACCCGTTCAATGTCTGGCAGCAATTAGGAATATAAACAGGATCCTGAGTTGAATTAACAGCACCAATTAAACTTTCCTGCAAATGCATTTATACCGATAACTAGTGGGGCAACATCTGGAAAATTATTCACAAAATGATGCCTGATATTTCTGATATTCTCAAAAAAAAATTAAAAATAACAAATGGGTCAGTGGTAAGAGCTTTGTACCAAAAGGGAACTAATTCTGACTTTTGTCACAATTTTAAACAAAGATCAAACTTTTTAAAGATTTAAAAGTTACAATTACCTTTTTAGTCTATTTTTGTATGCAAAGAGCTATTTCTAAATATGGGCCAAGACATAGAAATTCAAAAAATTGTATTTAAGCTAGATACTAGAACCTAACAAAACTAGAATAAGGTAAAGATATTCCACTTAATAATACACATTTGGAAAGATTGATAGAAACAGTATTTTTGAAATCATATAAAATCCTTCATATTTTCAGCAAATTTTTGATTATAGAAGCCTTTGGTGAGTTTTGTTTTTTTTTTTCTGAATAAAGCATCCTCTGTAATAAAATAATTCCTCTTTTTTGTATCTCAGCTACATGTTAGGAATCTAAGTTGTGACTATTTGTATTTAAAAGCCTATCATAAATAATTTTTTTGAAGTTTAGAAAACATTTCTCTATGGAAATCACAGTAATGGTAGTTAGCTTTCTAAGGTCTTCAATGGTCTCTTTAATCTATGTGCCTGGAAATGTAGTATCGATTGCATTATTTTAGCTATGCCTAATTTTTCTTACTCAGTAAATGCATTCTGGGGCTCGTGGATGGCTCAGTGGGTTAAGCGTCTGACTTCGACTCAGGTCATAACCTCATAGTTCGTGAGTTTGAGCCCATGATGGCCTCTGCTGACAGCTTGTAGCCTAGAGTCTGCGTCAGATTCTGTGTTTCCCTCTCCCTGTCTGTCTGTCCCCTTCTTGTGTTCTCTTTTTGTCAAAAATAAACTTTAAAAATTATTTTAAATG
>NW_024081159.1:195000-217421 GCF_003009895.1 Hyaena hyaena
TCCTGACAAAGTTGCTTCTTTGTTCCTAGAAGTTAGTGAAGGTAGTGATGAGGAACAAGGAGATATTGAAATGAAATGAAATGAAATGAAATGAAAAATGAAATGAAATGAAATGAAATGAAATGAAATGAAATGAAATGAAATGAAGTGAAATGAAAACCACCACAAGGATTAGAATCTAAGTAACCAGTTTTGTACCATTCAGATCTGTCTGGTACACCAATATGAAATCCAAAACTAACACACTTGCAGCTATGCCTGTTTTAACGTGAATTCATCTTCACCCTAGAAACAAATCTTTTATCACCAAAACCAGATTCTTGTTAATTAGACACCTGGATTTAATCTGTTTCTAACACAAATACCTAAGTTTTCATGGGTAAGGTATTGGTTTGAGACTCCAGAGCAAGTCTTTTTCACAAACCTTGTCAAAGAAAACCAAAGATAGATGGCAGAAGTCCTCTATAGCTCCTATTGATTTATGTGTGAAAAACACACTGTAGACAGTCCGGCAAATCACTATGTAATCGTTAGTGTCAGAACCCACACATGAAGAGCACAAAGTGCCCGGTACCATCATTGCCTTGGGTTCCATATATTTCCTGTCCTTGAGCCCCAATAGGACAGTAGGAGAGAAGAGATAAAGCAATTTTTAAATTGTATCCCAACTGGCTTCATCAGACCATTAGACATATAAGTGTTATAAAGAGATAGAATGCAGGGAAGAAGAATCATAAACATTCTTATACAAAATAATGAACTTTGTTTCTTCCTAAATTTTGATAACTCATTCAAGGTAATGTTGCTTTTTGGAGGGTACTGTGAGTATCTATGAAATAATTTAAATAAATAATTATTTTTATAGTTTATTTTTGAGACAGAGAGAGACAGAACATGAGTGGGGAAGGGGCAGAGAGAGAGGGAGACACAGAATCTGAAACAGCCTTCAGTCTCTGAGCTGCCAGCACAGAAACCTATGCGGGGCTCAAACCCACGAACCGCGAGATCATGACCTGAATCAAAGTCTGATGCTTAACCGACTGAGCCACCCAGGTGCCCCTTAAATAAATCTTTCAAATAAAAAACATTCTATTATATTTCTTAACTTGATAAGATCATTAGTCTGACAAATTTTTTATATCCATGGAAAAAATGGGGAGAGATGTTGCAAATATATGACTGTTATTATAATTTCACCCTCTCATTTACTGGGCCATCAAGTGATGGGAAAAGGGGATAGTTGTACAGGTAGGATCTTTCTCATAGGTCACAAAAACTGGTTGTAAGAGTACATGGTGTTAGATCAAAGTACGATCAATAGTAGATATGAAGTTAGAAGATTATGTTATTTGACCTCATATTGTAATAGGAAAAACAAGGCCCAAAATAATAAAATTAACTAGTGATAGTGAAAAACCAAAGAAGTGACAGTGCCAGGTGTAAAGAGGAAGTCTTTTGACTTCCAGTACAATATTCTCTCCATTGCTTTGTAAAAGAGATGCAGTGGCCATTTTTTATCATGTTGGGCTGCATTTTGTTGTGTCTAGGGAATCCTCCACATACTATGACAGAGATCATCTCCCATCATTGAAAGTTTGAAAATGGCAGATATTTTTGTAACCTGCCATGCAGCTAAGGTATGGACAAATGAAATCACCAGTCAATCCAATGCCCTCAGTACAGACTTCAAAATAGAAACAAGTAAGGCAAGAAAAGCAAGGGTTTGCAGAACTGAATATGGTAAAAGCAGGAGCAGCAGTAGTCATCATGCCCAGAGTCCTGAAGGAACTGCCCTGTGATTCTAGAAGCACTGTCCAGAGTCTGTCCAGTGACAATGGATTCATAGTAAAAGCTGTGGAGGTTTTGTCCACTAGTGGTGGCAGTGGTGTCTTCACGGCCAATTCAGAGACCTCAGTTTGGTAAGATACAGACAAACAGGAAACATGAGAGATGGCCAAAGTATAAATAAGGCATATAGGTAACGTAGCTTTCTGCCTCAGACCAGATGCAGTGCTTTTTCCTCGTCAGTTGGGCCTAAAGACATCTTTGGCCTTAGGGTCTCTAATGAGCTGTAGATCTGGCTGAAGTGTGGTATGAACAGCCATTGACCCTAGCAGACCTTACTCGATGGGGCTTGATAATAAGGAGTAAAGTTAATTAGTTTGTCATGCTTTTCTTATTTCATTTCCTGTGTTTACTTTCTTTTTTTAAAAAAGTATTTATTTATTCATTTATTTGTTTGTTTATTTATTTGTTTGTTTGTTTGTTTATTTTGAGGGGGGAGAGAAAGGGCAGAGAGAGAAGGAGAATCCTAAGCAGGCCAAGCACTGTCAGTGCATAGTCTTGAACTCACCAACCATGAGATCATGAGCTGAAATAAAACCAAGAGTCAGACATTTAACCAACTGAGCCACTCAGGCATCCCAACTTTCTTTTTAAATATGTGTTAGAAACTAATAAAGGGATGCCTGGGTGGCTCACTCAGTCAAGCATCTGACTTCGGGTTAGATCATGATCTCGTGGTTCTTGAGTTCAAGTCCCACTTTGGGCTATGTGCTGACAGTTCAGAGCCTGGAGCCTGCTTCAGATTCTGTGTCTCCCACTCTCTCTGTCCCTACCCTGGTCATGCTCTGTCTCTCTGTCTCTCTCTCTCAAAAATAAACATTAAAAAAAAAAAACTAGTTAAAGGTTGATGAAGTCAGAAATAAAAAAATAGTGAAAGAAAAAATTAAGTTATTAGTATCTGACTGTACATATACAGTCAGTCTGGATGGGACACTGAATGCTAAACTATTTTAAGAAATGTCATAGTTCATGGTCCAACCACTGAGACAACTCAAATGTGTACTGATCATTTTCTTGCCATTCACAGAACTATTCTAAACAAATGACTGTCATGAATCCAGTCTGCTTAAAACAGGTTTGAAAGATGTTGCTGTTGACACGAGCTCCCTGTATTTTTTGTTGTGTTTTGTTGCTGTGCACTGGTATAAACAGTGGCCATGTTTCACGGAAGGTATTGATGCAACATGTCATAAGAATTAAGGCCATCTTCTGTAACAGTAATTTCTGTAGCTTCCAAAGTAACATCACTGTCTCTGACTTCTCTGAGCTTCCAGAAAAAGTTATCTGTGATACAGTGATTTATAATTATATATATATATATATACACACACACACATATATATTTAATTACATGTAATATAATTGATTATATATTATTTATATGATATATTGATATTTATATTAAAGTATATTAATATATTATATATTAATTATATATTCTATAAAATAATTTAATTGTATATATCATTAACCCTTGAAAAGGATGTATTCAAACATCATGGGTCCACTTGTCTATGGAGTTTTTTCAATACAGTACAGTACTATACATGTGTTTTCTCCTCTTGATAATTTTCTTAATAGCATTTTCTTTATTCCAGCTTACTTTATTGCAGGAATACAACATATAACACATGTAACTTACAAATATGTGTTAATCAACTGTTTCTCTTATCTGTAAGGCTTCCAGCCACCCATAGCCTGCTAGCAGTTCTGTTTTGGAAAAGTCAAAAGTTACACCCAGATTTCCTACTGCATGGAGGTTGGGACCCCTAACCTTGAAATTGTTCAAAGGTCAGCTGTATTTGTTCTTCATCCCTTTCCTGGTACAGATCTCCTAAAATCCTTGGAATTTCCTAAGTGAGGAGAGGTTTAAAGGTTTTCTTTTGTTATGTTAATATGGACTGCACCTAAGGTTGGGGAGTTGGTTGCCCAGGAGAACCAACAAAGTGACTGGAGAAGGAGAAAGAGAGTAGAGATTGGTCAATCAGTCACCAAGGCCAATGATTTAAACAATCATTTCTTTGTAATGAAAATTCCATAAAAATCTGAAAAAGCTGAGTTCGGAGAGCTTCTGGGTTGGTAAACAGGTGCTGGGAGAGGGGCACACCTGGAAAAAGCATGGAAGCTCTATACCCTTTCTCAACACCTGCCCTTACATCTCTTCCACCTGGCTATTCCCAACTTAGATCCTTTTATAATAAACCAGAACTTTAGTAAGTAGAATGTTCCTATGAGTTCTATGAGCCCCTGTAACAAATCAATCCAAGGAGGGGGTTGATGGAACCTCCAATCTATAGCCAGTTGGTCAGAGGGTCAGAAAAATAAGTGATGACCTGGGCTTGTGACTGCCATCTGAAGGGATGCAGTAGTCTAATAAGATTGAACCTTTCCCTATTTATAGTAAGTTTGCAGAAATGCAAAACAAAATAAAAGAAGATCAGATTGGTAAAAGCAAAAACTACACTCAATACATATGTGATTACAATTGCCTCATGTTTTTGCAAACCTGGTATCTTTCCCTTCATCCTTGATTTTTGGTGATTTCAATGTTGAAGAATGTCTTAGACATTTTTATTTTTTTTATTTTTTTTTTTAATTTTTTTTTTAATGTTTTTATTTATTTCTAGGAGGGAGAGAGAGAGACAGCGTGAGCAGGGGAGGGTCAGAGAGAGAGGGAGTCACAGACTCTGAAACAGGCTCCAGGCTCTGAGCTGGCCGTCAGCACAGAGCCCGACGTGGGGCTCGAACCCATGAGATCATGACCTAAGCGAAAGTCGGACGCCCAACCGACTAAGCCACCCAGGCGCCCCTGTCTTAGACATTTTTAAAAATATCCTCCACAGTGCCTAATATAGTATCTTGCACATAAGTAGTTAATTATTAGCTCATGTCAATCAAGTCTTGGTGCAAAAATCAATCCATTACCAAAATTATATTCAACTACCCTTTCAATTTAACAGATTTCCATTTATAAAATGCCAAAACAAGGAATACAATCAATGTGTAATAGATTATATATCCAAATTTCCTGTATTAGCAAGTCTAGAATGTAGCATTGAACAAATCATGAATATTTGCAATTTTTTTGCTCAAAAAGAATGTTGTCTAGAAATAATTTGAAAAAATTTTATGTAATTTATTCCTCATTCTAACAATATTCATCTTTATCTTAATATTACAGCTTTAACTATTTACAAATTTTAATATTGCTGTATTATATGTTGGATAAGCCAAGTAATATATGAACTAGAAATTATTTTGACAATACAAGAGTATGTTTCATCAAATATATTAAGAGTTTTATCTATCTGGATAAATAGTTTTATTTTTCTGGATGTCATATTATACTTAGCATAGTAGAAAACAATTAAGGGGTGCCTGGATGGCTCAGTGGGCTGAAATGTCAGACTCTCGATTTCGGCTCAGGTCATGATCAACCTCAGGGTCATGGGATTGATGACCACATGGGGCTTTGTGCTGAGAATGGAACCTGCTTGAGATTCTCTCTTTCTCCCTCTGCCTCTGTCCTGACTTGCCCTCTCTCTCTTAAAAAAAAAAAAAGTAATTGATATTGTAGCATAAAAAATAAAATTTTATTATGTTCAGTATTAAAGGAAAATGAAAGTTAAAAGGGTCATCAACATTGATTTTTTTAAACACTATTTCAAAGCAGTTTCCTTATATTATCAAATCATCCCTATGAGTTAAATATTAACTCTATTTTAGACTGGAGACATAGACAATGTGTAAGATTAAGGCTTACAAAATAAAGAGTTAAGGAACATGTTTTCTCACCCAAGGATGACTTACCTAGTGGCTGCCTTGCAGAATTTAATAAATATTATGCATGGACAATACATATAAAAGTTATTTATTAGCATCCGATAAACAATTCCACTACTTTGAATTATGTGGATTATGCTTGGTAAAATAGACTATCTCATCTCCTAATCATTTAGAGATGCTAAAAAAAAAAATTATCTATGTCCACAAGGACTATAAGGGGGGAAAATGATGTAAGTTACAATGAAGAATATTGTGTGCCTGCAATTTTGCAAGAATAAAACTTCATCAAGAGAACACTTTCTTTAGCATTATGTCCATTAGGGTTATCCATAAGCCAGTTACAGTGGAAACAAATACTATGTGATTCCACTTACATAAGGTATCTATAATAGTCAAATTCATAGAAATGGAGGACACAATTGTAGTTGCCAAGGCTTGTAAAGGTGGATGTTTAAATAAATGAGTTGTTCAGTGAGTATCAAGTTTGAAAGTTCTTGAGTTCTTCAATAGAACACACTGCCTCTCACATATCTGCACATAATTGAACAAGCCTATCGGTGTCATTTTTCCAATACCGTTTGCTCACTTCATGTCTCTGTGTCACATTTTGGTAATTCTTGCAATATTTGAAATTTCTCATTATTATTATATTTGTTATGGTCATCTGTGACCAGTGGTCTTTGATATTACCTTAGTAATTGTTTTGGGGTACCACAAACCCATATCACACAGTAAATTTAATAAATGTTTTATGTGTTCTGACTGCTCTGCCAACCATCAATTCCCCTATCTCTCTTTCTTTATTAAGTTTTCTTTATTCCCTGAGACACAACAATATTTAAATTTGGTCAAATAATGACCCTAAGTTATGGCCTCTAAACGTCCATGTGAAAGGAAGAGTCACATGTCTCCCACTTTAAATCAAAAGCTAGAAATAGTTGAGGTTGGTGATAAAAATATCTTGAAAAGCTGAAATAGGCCAAAAAGTAGGCCCTTTGTGCCAAACAGGTAGCCAAGTTGTGAATGCAAATGAAAAGTTCTTGAAGGAAATCAGAAGAGCTACTCCAAGGAACAAATGAATGATGTGGAAGCAAAATAGCCTTGTTGATGATGTAGAGACAGTTTCAGTGGTCTGGATAGAAGATCAAACCAGCCACAACATTACCTTAAGTCAAAGCCTACCAGAAGAACGTAACTCTCTTCAATTCTGTGAAGGTTGAGAGAGGTGAGGAAGCTGCAGAAGAAAAGTTTGAAGCTAACAGAGGTTTGTTTCATGAGGCTTAAGGAAAGAAGCCATCCCCACAACATCAAAGTACAAAGTGAAGCAGCAAGTGCTGATGTAAATGCTATGGTAAGTTATCCAGGAAATCTAGCTAAGGAAATTAAGGAGGGTGACTACACTGAAGAAAGATTTTCAGTGTAGATGAAACAACCTTTTATTGGAAGAAGATGACATTTAGGACTTTTATAGCTAGAGAAGAAAAGTAATGTCTGGATTCAAAGCTTCAAAAGACAGGCTGACTCTCTTGTTAAGGGCCTAATACAACTGGTCACTTAAAATTGAAGCCAATGCTCATTGACCATTCTGAAAATAATAGGTCCCTAAAAAAACTACTGCCCATTGACAACACACCTAGTCACCCAAGAAATCTGAGGGAGATAAATAATGAGAGAAGTGTTTCCATGCCTGCTAAAACAACATCTATTCAGCAGTCCATTGGTCAAGAAGAAATACATTTGGTAAAGCTATAGCTTCTATAGATAGTGATTCCTCTAATGGATCTGTGAAAAATAAATTCAAAATCTTCTGGAAAGGAGTCACCATTCAAGATGGCAGCAAGACCATTTGTGATTCATTAAAAGAGGTCAGAATATCAATATGAACTGGAAGAAGTTGATTCCAACACTCAGGGATGACTTTGAGGGGTTCAAGACTTGTCTGGAAGAAGTAACTGCAGACGTGGTGAAAACAGCAAGAGAACTAGATTTAGAAGTGGAGCCTAAGATGTGACCGAATTGCTGAAATCTCATGATAAAATTTAACAGGTGAAGAGTTGCTTCTTATAGATGAGCAAAGAAAGTGGTCTCTTGGGATGGAATCTACTCCTGGGGAAGATCCTGTGAAGATTGTTGAAATGATAAGAAATTATTTAGAATATTATGTAAAATCAGTTGATAAAGCAGCAGCAGAGTTTGAGAGGATTGACTCCAATTTGAAGGAAGTTCTATTGTGGGTGAAATGCTATCAAACAGCTTGCATGCTACAGAGAAATTGTGAAAGAAAAACCAATCAATCCAGCAAACTTCATTTGTCTTATTTTAAGAAATTGTCACAGCCACCCCAACCCTCAGCAGCCACCACCTTGATCGGTCAGCAGCCAGACTGATCCAGACAAGACTCTCCACCAGCAAAAAGTCTCTGACTTATTGGAAACTCAGATGGTGGTTAGTATTTTTTAGCAATAAAATATTTTTTAATTAAGGTGTATACATCATTTTTTAGACATAATGCTATTTCACAGTTAATGGACTACAGTATAGTGCAGACATAATTTTGAGAGAGAGAGAGAGAGAGAGAGAGAGAATCTCAAGCAGGCTTCACACTTAACATGGAGCTGGATGAGAGGCTCTATCCCATGACCTTGGGATCATGATCCCAGCAGAAATCAAGAATGGGACGCTTAACCGACTGAGCCACCCAGGCACTCCTAAACATAATTTTTATATGAACTGGGAAACCAAAAAACTTATGTGACTTATTTTATTTCCATATTTGCTTTATTGTGGTGCTCTGGAACCAAACTTGAAATATCTTCAAAGTATGTCTATAAAATACTTCAGAGAGTTTTCTCTCCACTTTCAGACTGCATTTGCACATAAGTCTGAACAGACTCCTCAAGACAACTTCTGAGAAGAACCTGAAGCAAAAGATTAGAAAGATCTGTGATAAACATTTGAGGTGGAAATCTGTCAATGAACAGGGAGGTTCCCCTATTGTTACAGCTCACATTAGAAGTATACATACAGATGGGACATAGGGCATCAAAAGCATCTTGCTATAGTTTATCAGAAATGATCCTCAGGTATCCTATACAGATAGATAGTGGTTTCTTTGTACTAAGTGCTAAGCCACTGTTCCTGTCTTTTCTTTCACTTCCAACATATTTTTGAGATGTTATGTATGAGTATGTTTTCACAATAGTAAAATGCAAGTAAGGGAGCCCAAGTGGCTCAGTCAGCTAAGTGTCCAGCTTGACTTTGGCTTAGGTCATGATCTCATGGTTTATGAGTTTGAGCCCCACATTGGGCTCTGCACTAACAGTGCAGAGCCTGCTTGAGACTCTCTCTCCTTTCTCTGCCCCTCCCCACTGCTCATCTCTCTCTCTCTCTCTCAATAAATAAATAAGTAAACTTAAACTTAAAAACATAAAAGAATAAAAAGCAATTAAATGCAATGTAACATTTACACAGTCCTTTTAAAAAATCAATTTTACTAAACTATATTGATTGCCTAAATTATTTCCTTTTCAACGAGTTGTTGTGCATTGTAGTTCATAGCCAGAGACTGAGAAACTGAATATAGCCTACTAAAACATCTGGCCTGAACTTGGCTTGTAAAACTCCATAGGATATTCTGTTGCTAATGTTACTGAATAGTTCAAATGCTTGGATTAGATTCTTATCAAGTAGTGTCAGCCAACCTTTTATTTAATTGATGCTCGATATTCCTCATAAAATTCAGAAAATAATAACAATATATACTAATTTCTGTACAGATTAACCACATCCTTCCTTTGTTAAACAGAAATTTGAAGCTCTACATCCTTTATGTTTTATTCTTCATGAGGAAAATATGCCACGATCTAGGAATTAGGAGCTATTGAAATTGGATTAAATTGTTCTTGGTTCTAATTACATTGATTACAGAAAAATAATACGCATAGGACTCCTGAAAGAAAATCCTATGCAATGAAAGACATATAAATAGCAATGGTATAATTGGCTCACAACATCCTGTGATATCAAAAGATTTCATCTGAAACTTCAAAGAATCATACTTTCTTTTGTAATTCCAGAACTGTCTGTGATTACTTTCTTTGAGCAGTTGGTGTTTATTAGCCAGGAAGTGGAATTAGATTGACATCACATGCCTTCCTATACAAAATGTGGTCTCTGGACCAGCTGCACAGACATGACCTGGGGCGCTGTTCAAAAAACAGAAATTCAGGCTATTCTCCAGATATACTGAATCACAATCTGCAAGTCTAAAAGATCTTCATGTAATTCATATTCACTTAACATGTGAGAAGCACAGTTCTAAGTGATAGTTTTGTTTTTTTTTTCCTGTTGATGATATATCTTATTTGTGGAATTGGAGATGGATTATGATAATGTTCTGTGCTTTACACCAGTTAAGCCACAAGCTTTCTTTCCCTGGCTTGCACAACTGAGAAACAAACCTGCTGTGTAGCTGCCCCACAATTATTCTCAATTTCTTTCCTTCTAACTTTATTCCTACCTCTTTCACAAGGCCTGGGTCCTGATAAACAATGAGAATACCCTAGTCCCACCAAGTGAACCATGACTATTTCAAACCAATTTCAGTAGTTCCTTTTTCATATCTGAGATTGGTTTAGGCTTGGGCATGTGACAATATCCTAAGCAGATTTATATTAATCTTGCATTGCGTATATCCTGTAAAAGGAATCTTTATAGAAGTAGAGTTCAAATTAATTATATGCTACAAGAAATCAGCAAAAACTAAAAACATAGCATGTCAGAATGGTAGGACATATAGTTCACTATTATAAAGTAATGGTATGTTTTCCTATATTAATAATGTATATGGCTATTTTTTCTCTTTATTTAAGAATGTTTCCTCCTAATGATCCTATTACCCATAGTGGAAAAAAAAAGGCTCTGAGAAAATCAGTGTAACACAATCTTAAATTATGTTAGAAAAATATGTCTTCTCTCACATGAATGTTTGCATTTTGGAAACTTTGATGAGTTCTGGAGTTAGCTAAATGGGTAATGTAGCACTTAAATTTAAGGAAGTCAGAAGGCTCTGTACTTGACAAGGGACCTCAGGGAAGTCACAGTGCTAAAAATCATGCTGCTTTTTAGGGGCCGAAGACAGTGACAACTTGCTCAGAAGATGTCCCTTTCCTGATGGTGTAAGCTTGGGAAATGAGAGTAGTTCTACCTCCACCACTTTCTGGCTAAAATATCTGGAAACCTTAAGCTTTAAATCTCTAGAACAAATACCTTTCTCAAAATCAGATCCCTTAATATCAAATAAGCACTCATGGATTTAGCAGGGAAAACTACATAATATTTTTTAAGTTGGACATTAATTTTCACAGGGTCTTAGAAAGAATAATGGATTATAAGATTTATACTTTTAAAATTTAGAAAAATGTTTAATGTGAGAGAACTAGTGGTTATTCAATGAAGAAACTGAAATCAAGAGTTTTGATGATTTTCCCAAAGTCACACATAATTAGTGCTGAAATCATGACTGGACGCCATGTTTCTTACCTTAATCTCTTCCCACCTCCTCTTGCTTTCACAACCATCAGTATCTCCAGTAATCCATCTGCTGATTCACAACCTATTATTCCCTGTGTGTTAATTATATGAAAATGCCTGCTTAATTCTAGACTATGTACATATGTAAGAAATAAACCACACTGATATCCTATGGTTTCTTTTAAAAAACAGGTCAAGAAACATCATATTTCTAATTGTGTACATTCTTGTTTACTAAAGAAGTTTATTACCAAAGTTTTTAGTCATAGAGTGAATGTAATGATTACGTGTGTTTCTTTTATTCACTATGAAAAATCTGTAGTCATTCACAGATTCTTGAAAGAACTATACTTGCCAAAACTTTAATGACATAAAATTGTGGAAAACCATAATTACTGACCAATTTACTTTCAGTAAAATTCAATCCTTCTATTTTGATATATGGAAATTACATATAAACTCTAGGTTGAATTATTCATCTTTTTTATAGTTGGATGGGTTTTACTTGCTACTATACTGATATTTATTTATACAGTTTAGGAATGTCAAATTATAATAGTATGTATCCAAAAATATTTTCAATATCTGTTTACTGTAATCCTAGTATTAACTTCAATAATCTCATTATTGTTAATCCTTTTTAAGTTCATTTCTTATAAATTTATATGTGTGCAGTTTTCTGTGATTATTATATGGATGATACCTTTAGAACTATTGGTATTTATCAACTAACCATTTCAGGAAGTTGGCTGTTTACTTTAATAAGAAATATTGTAATTATAAAATATTTTAGGAGCACCTGGGTGGCTCAGTTGGTTAAGCGTCTGACTCATGATTTCAGCTCAGGTCATGATCTCATAGTTCAGGGGACACAGTGCTGTGTGGGGCTCTGCACTCACAGTGCACATTCTCTCTCCCTCTCTCTCTGCCCCTCCCCTGCTCTCTCATGTGTGTTTGCATATGTGCATGCTCTTTCTCTCTCAAAATAAATAACTAAACATCAAAAATATTTTAGCTGGTAGAAACTCTAGGCCCATGTTATCTCAATATAGACATCATCCTATCTCTAACAATCTAATCTGATAGGTGATTATCCACAATCAGGTGGATTTTGGCTTCCATTTTACTCAAATTGTTAGTAAAGTACTTGTTTATATGGAGTTAAAGCTTATCTTATCACGACTTCAGTGTATTTGATGGGATTAGTTTGACCCTTTGGAGTACCATAGAACAAGACTATCATTCAAGATGATAGTGTTTTTTGCTTATTTATTTTCAATATTAAGCATTAGTTATCATATTGCACTTTCCTTTCCCCCTTTCCAGCCCATCATAATGGTGATGATGATAATATCTGGTATTTACTGAGCACATAGCATGGGCCAGGTATGATCTATAGCCTTTCCCATGTATTAATGTATTTAATTCTCCCAACAGACCCACAAAGACCCAGTTACCATATGAGTAAACTGAGACTCAGAGAGCTTGCACCAATTTCTAGGAGTCATATCAGCTATGCAACTGCATAGGAAAAACAAACTTAGGTTTCTTTCACATCAAAGCCATGTTTTCCCCACCATATCCTCTGCCTTTTACTGCATGTAATATATTTATTATATCATGTCACTATTTTAATAAAGGATTCCATTTTAGTTAAATCCTCAGCTTTCCACATTAAGTTCCTGTTGCAAAATATGAGTTGCTGAGCCTTGTTCCTAAAATTCAGTTATTCTTTTATGTTTAAGTACTTCCCAGTAAATACTCTCATTCTCCTCCAAATGCCAATTGGTTACTGTGGAGACATAAAAGTAAGCTAGAAAGCGATCAGGCCATTAATTGATACAGACAGTCAATTAGGGCTTCAAAGGAGCTGGCTCAGGGTTTTACACATGGAGAACATGGGAGAAAGATTATAGTTTGTTATGGCATTATCTCTGTTGCTTCATTGTGGGCTAGAGCTATACGTGCTTCTGGATGGTTTCTACAGAAACTAAGCAAGTTTCTCACTGTTTGCTAATGGGTCGGTAGCATTATGGGAAACAATAATATTGTGTGATTTGAACCCATTAGTTTTCTCTTTCTAAAGTTCCAGACTGAACCAATTCCGACTCTGTTCAGGTCAAAAGTCTTCTTAATCTCTGTGTTATGCTGATCAAACCTCAAACTGTCGGGTCAAATTATTTCCATTGGGCCAGTTCTATTTGTGATTAATTAAAATTTCTTCTTGATTGCATACAGTTCTTTTAAATGTATAATCCCTTTATTGTGTAGCGAATTGAGAATATGGTCCTAATTTAAAAACAAATACTCATGTGGGCCTCTCAGTATGATGTAAGCCACCAATTTCGGTAAAGTGAAGAAAGAAAAATAAAACTTTTTATTATTTTTGCATGAGTATATGAATGCAATAACCAAGAGAAAATTATACCTGACTTTCCTATCGTCACAAATTACAAGAACTGATTAAAGGGGAAAAAAAGTTTATATAAATAAAATGTATATGCAGAAAGCCTTGATTCCACATTTTTATCCAGTAGTATTTTAGTTTTAGAAAAAATATTCATGCGAAATTTTTAAAGATGGCAAACCTCTTTATTAGACTATAGGAATTTGAAAATTCACATTAATTTTCCTTGAGGTATATAAATGAAGAATTACTTTGAAGTTTCATTCTCTCCGTGTGCATGTAATTATGTAAAGATTAATTACATGATCCCTTATGTTATGTTTATTATGAAGGAAACAACCTATCTTTTTGTTATTTTATTCGTTTTCTACCTGCAAAGAAGACATACTGATTTTGTGTGAGTTAAAGCCATGCATACAAATGTGTTATCAAAAAGGTTCTTTTTTTTTTTTTTTTATGCTTTATTTATTTCTGAGAGAGAGAGAGACAGCATGATCAGGGGAGAGTCAGAGAGAGAGGGAGACAGAGAATATGAAGACAGGCTTCAGGCTCTGAGCTAGCTGTCAGCACAGAGCCGGATGCAGGGCTTGAACCCACGAACCATGAGATCATGACCTGAGCCAAAGTCAGACGCTTAACGGACTGAGCCACCCAGGTGCCCTGTCAAAAAGGTTCTTAACATCAACCTTTTCCAAAAATAAAGTCGATTTTCTCATCACCAGTGGGTCTCCCAAAGACGTGACTATAAAGTAAAGCAGTTGAACGTAGCATTGTCGAGGACTAAGTTATCATTGAGAACAGCACAGCAGCAATGGACTAGGTGTCAGGCACCTTGGAGTCCCTGTGATAAAGGGCAGTGAGGAAAGAAATTCTCAGAGTGGGACTCGCAAAGAAATACAGGAAATTCTCAAGGCAGGTGGGGGAAAAGGAGAGCTCATGAAAGGCTGAGGAACTCTAAGATAGGAGAGGGCTCTGTGAGGCTGACACATTAGCCAAGCACCTGCAAGTGACTTGAAGCAGGAGGCAGAGGTCATGTGCTCATGGACAGGGACCCAGCCCCTGACTGCTCCCCAATCTCAGTCACTTGCCCAAGTTGGGAGTCAGGGAATTAGAGTATATGAAAGGGCTGCATAGTGCATTTGTGATAAGACATAGCACACAAAACAGTCTGGCAATTAAATGTCAGATAGCTTTTAACTGAGCTAAGTGATCTGGAAGACAACAAGTAAAGGAGCCCTTTTTACTCTAAGCCTTGAGGGAAGAAGAATCTACTTATAATATTTGTACCAAAACATTATCATGGCTCCATAAAGTACAATATATAAGAAATGCGGGGGGGGGGGGGTGTAATTGCGTGGCTATAGCATTTTTTCATAATGAAGCCAAAGAGGTCTTTGTCACCCATTAGCTGTGAGACCTTGGGGGAAGTTATTAACATCTCTGTGCTTTCATAGCCTCATCTGTAAAATGTGTTCGTAATAGTACCTGCCTCCCAGGATTATTATGATGATTGAATGAGTTAATATGTGATAACCATTTAGAGGAGAGGTTGGCACCCAGTATCATACAAATTCTTACTCAATTCAATTATTTCTCATCGAATTAATTTGGTTACATTTCTCTATCATTTATACATCTGGGCAACCAAATCAGTTTCCTTACTTAGTTTCTTTCTGCCTTTCAAATTCTTATGCAAGGGGACTTCTTGGCTCCACTTCATGATATTCCACCCTCCCTTTCCTTAAAAAGGAAAACTTCCTTTTACCAAAACAAAGTCTTAAGTAATCAGCCCATACTGCAGCCTTCAGCCTGATATCAGACTGAAGACACTTTAAAATAATGGCATTCTTTATTCCAAATATGAACTCTTCTCCAGCATTTTCTTGCTTTTGTCCACTTTCTAATGCTTTTGACTAGTTTTCAAAATATTTTGTCTAGACTTTATAATTATTATATCAGTAGAATGTTGATCTACTACGAACTTATGGAACCTCAATTGGAAGCAGAACTGCTACATTCTGTTCTGCTAAGAGGGGGTGAAAAGGGCCTCCTTGAATGTGGAGATTTTCCTCAAATGTCTGGTGACCCTTTCCTGTTAACTGTATGCAAGAAATAGGCATCAAAACTGAGTACAAAGATTCTATCTAAGGGCATAGAAATGTCAGTGGGCTATAGCATAATAGGTTACTGGGCAAACTTTATTTTGAAAGCTTCCAAACTTCAGAATATGGAGGTTTTTTTCCCCTCTGATGCATTAAGTTTCTTCACAGAAGGATCATTTAGCTACCTGTCTGGGGTATTGCTCAGCTACCAGCAAACTTGACATTGCTATGTTTTAAAGTTCATGTATGTCCTTATTTTCACTTGAACCTTCATGTCCACCTTTCTCTGGATCTGAAGAAACTGAGTTTGTAGTATTCTGAATGAAGTTTCCCTAGAAAAAAATGTGTGGTCTTTCCTAAGGAAGGAATGGTAGCAATCTCAGTGCACAAGGTAAAAGTGTGATCTAGGAGGTCTAACTGCTTCTAATAGAAACTTTCAAACAATTCACCTGTTTCCAGACCTTCACTCTAACTTCATATTCAAAGCCCATTATGTTTATTATTTATTTTCTATGGTTCTGAAGTAAATCAGCCATTGGTTTGATCATAGAGGATCAAACCTACAAAACCAATGTAAGTTGTAGTATACTTACAACTGTTCTGCACCCTTACAGCCATTTGGCTTTTCACTTTCAGTACACTCTTGGATGAATTGCAGGAGATATTCAACATTTTATTATAAAATAGGCTTTGTGTTGATGATGCTCCCCAACTGCAGGCTAAGGGAAGTATTCTATGCACATTTAAGGTAGGCTAAGCTGAGTTATGAAGTTGGGGAAGTTAGATTTGTTAAATGCATTTTCAGTTTATGATATTTTCTTTCTTAATTTAAGTATACTCAATGAATTACAATACTTTCAATTTACGATGAGTTTAGTGGGACATAACCCCATCGTAAGTCAAGGAAGATCTGTGTAATCTTCTTGAATAAGAGGAAAGATGATATGACATTTTGCCTCTTAGAAATGCGTATTTCTGGGACGCCTGGGTGGCTCAGTCAGTTGGGCACCTGACTTCGGCTCAGGTCATGATCTCACAGCTCGTGGATTCAAGCCCCGTGTCAGGCTCTGTGCTGACAGCTAGCTCAGAGCCTGAAGCCTGTCTTCAGATTCTGTGTCTCCCTCTGTCTCTGATCCTCTCCTGCTCATGCTATCTCTATCTCTCTCTCAAAAATAAATAAAACATTAAAAAAAATTTTTAAAGAAATGCATATTTCTTACATAAGGAAAAAGAAAATGGGAAAACCAATGAAGAAGAATAAGGATGTATCACATTTAAAAATCTTGATTTTTATCTTCCTTGAAAAATCAGAAGATTGTCACACTAGTTCCATATTTATAGATGGCAACAATTCATAGGCAATGAATAAATGGTGTCACCTTTAGCCAGGACATGTGCTTTTCACTTTGTCTCAGGTCCAGCCTTTCCCTCTAGATTCCCTGAAACCCAGTCCACCTTAGACATTATTTGCTACTCCTTATAGGGTAAAAACAGCATCCTAAAGCTAACCTGTTTTATACTGAACTTTGTACTTAGCATAGATCTTCCTGAGAAAAAAATGAATTGGCAAATCCTGAAATATAGTTGTATTACTGCAAAAGCTGTTATATTAGCAGTTTTCAAAATATAGTGGACAAGTCATGAATTTTCTTTAAAATTTCTCAATATTATTTGTTAGTTCATTTTAGAGGTTTTGTATTTATATTACAGAAATAATTGTACTTTTATTTCTGTAATGTTCTATATGATATGTTCTGTATGAACAAATATCCATTTTATAAAAACTATCATACAATTATTGTCTTATCCAAATAATATAGTTAAAAGGAACTGAAACATCCAGTTGGCCCTTAGCTAAGAAAAAAACTAAAATATGTTAATCAAGCTGAAATCTCCCTTGCTCCTTTTTCTTACTTATATCCAATTTAATTTCTAAAATAGACCTCTCTCCCATCCCCATTCCCAATTATCAAAGGCTTCGGTGACTCCAGTAAGAGATAAATGTCCCAAATTCTCTTCAACAAATTAGGGAGAACTCTTCCCAACAGAGATTGTCCTTTAGTCCATAAAGGTGTCATTAAGTTTAAACAATATCCAAACTTGTATTTTTCTAGCATCCTTCAGCTTCTCTGCATCCATTAGTGGCATAAAATTTATGCAGCCAACCTGCAAGAAATGTACTAATGAATGATACCTTTTTGCATTTAATCTCTCATATTTTCAAACACTATTAGTAATGCCCCTTATCTCTTTCAGGCTGAGCACATGCCAAAATGCCCTTTATTAACTCTTATCTTCCATTTTGAGCTGAGTTTCTCAATGAGTAGACTCAGCTAATTTTTTTAATGTTTATTTATTTATTTTGAGAGAAAGAGAGAGAGAGCATGAGCAGGGGATGGGCAGAGAGAGGGAGACAGAGAATCCCAAGCAGGCTCAGCACTGTCAGTGCAGAGCCCCATGTGGGGCTCAAACTCACAAACAAGGAGATCATGACCTGAACCAAAATCAAGAGTCAGAAGCTTAACTGATTGAGCCACCCCTCAGCCAATGTTTGAAGGCTAATATTATGTATGATGCTAAGATACAATTGATTTCTGTTTTTTTGTTCTTATTGGCATTATTGAGTTATGAAATATTGAAACCTTTTTAGTCCTTGAGGCCTCATCCTAAAGCAGCATGAGAAGACCTTCCCCAAAGGTGCCCTGATTCTCTCTCCATGGAGGACCTTTCTCTCAACAACAGCTGTCTGCTTTCCCAAGCCCACTTCCATTTTAAATAGCTCTCATCTATATGCTTAATACTTTCATTGTAACCACATCTCCTCCTTGCTTTAATCAAAACATCACTCTCTTTAGAAAAATGTTAAAACCTTCTTCAAGATGCATCTTCTTAAGTGGACATTGCTCATTCTCACATACTCCACACACCACAGAATTCATACTCTTGAAATTAAACATGCTCAGTTTTGGGTTGTGTTTAGACAGCCAAGATTTGTCCTAAAGACCATCTGATAGCTCTGACCCCAATTTATTAGACTCAAACTACTTCACATTTGTTATTTCCACTTAATTGATTTTCTTTCCTCATACAAGTGCCCTTTTTGAGGCTTTTGAGGCTTATGTATTCCACAACATACCACTCATAAAAAAAAAAAAAAGGATTAAATTTACTTCTTTTTACCAAATTGTAGAACTAAAAATCAAACTGTTCACTAGGCTGTTGCATAGAATAGATTTTTCAACAGTGACTCTATTACCATTTGAACTGAGTAGGTTTTCTTTTTTATTTCAACAATTAACCTTTTTTTTTTCATTTTGTTTTTAAATTTTAGTTAACATCTAGTGCAATAATGGTTTCAGAGTAGAATTCAGAAATTCATCACTTACATGTAACAAGCAGTGCTCATTTGAACTGGATAATTTTTGAGGTAGGGCTGTTCTGTGCAATGTGCGGGGTTAGCAAAACCCTAGGCCTCTCTCCTAAGACCTCGATGCTAGCAGCAACTCTCCCCAAAATCTTAGCAACAAATAACGATGTCTCCAGACATTGCCAAATGTCCCCTGGGTAGAAAACCTGCCCCTGGTTAAGAACTACTGGCATAAAGGAAACAATTTTTAAAATTCCAATTCTCTCCATTATGGGATTTATAAACCTGACTGACACATTAATTCAGTGTGCAGCTGCAGAGAGGAAGGACAAGAAAATATTAAGAAACTTAAGTGCTCAAGCCTGGAAATTTAGTCATGATAAAATTCCAAAAATAATAGATGCATTAAAAACTTTCAGAAATCTCTATTCAGGTCCCTGTGTCTGAAACTAAGGAATGAATTAATATCATAATACTATACTCATTTAATTTATGCTTAGCATTACAAATGAATTTGATTTGGTTGTTATCAATTTTTAGATACTACAATTGAGGAAGAAATAAGAAAAAAAAAATACATAGAACTGTTTAAATGACTTCAAATGCAATGGATTCCAAGAAAAATAAATGTATCCAACTGCAAAAATAGTTTTAAAATGTCATAAGTGCCTATAATTACATCATTATCTTTTCTTGATGTGCCTCTTATATTAAAAAAAACAGCTATTTATAATAAGCTACTTATTTCATGAAAAATAACACTCACAAAATCAAGATTGAATTCTAATTGAATACAGTGTAATGACATGTACAAAGGCACCAAAAAACATAATATCAGTTGATGAAGATGAATTTGATATCAAAGTAGCTAAATTTGCATAAAAAATGTAGTCCTTTCTTATATTGTAATAATCTTTCAAAGAAGTAATAGGTATTATACTTAAACTATATACGTCTTACCATAAAATTTGAATTCTGGACTGTCCAAATCGATCTCTCAAATATATTCATAATATACAAAGCATGTTAGAACTACTTTAAAAATCAGATATTCTGAAGTGCATTAATGATGCCAACTCCATCTGCAGCCCTTGAGGGCTATGACTAACTCCTTCTCCCCTCCCTTGGCTTTGACTTTTCTTATGTGTAGGAAAATGTATGTTCCTCTGGTTACAGTGGTGTCCACAGGATAACAAAATAGCAAGAAGATGGATTTTTTAAAAAAAGTTGTCCATCAAACATCTCCCTTTCATGATAAATACAAACATGGTGAAAAGTGAACAACTTATTTACTAAATTTATACCTTGATTTGCATAGAGCCAAATACATGAATTTCCCATACACGCCAAAGTTATTACATAAAGAGAGCTTAAATGACACTGAAGAAATTGGCTAAACACTTCAGTTTTATTAAACTCATTCAGTATAGTATCTGGAAGTTGTTTCACTAAATCAGCACTATTTCTATGTAATTTTGAATTTAGTTTTATTCTTTTTTTCTTTATTTACTTTGAGAGAGACAGTAATAGATGAGCACAATGTGTGTCAGCAAAGGAGGGGCAGAGAGAGAAGGAGAGAGAGAATCCCAAGTAGGCTCTATACTGTCAGCACAAAGAGACGGATGCAGGGCTCAATGCAATGAACTGTGAGATAATGACCTGAGCCAAAATCAAGAGACAGATACTTAACCGACTGAGCCACCCATGAGCCCCTGGACTTCTCTTTAATTTTAGAAACTAATAGAAATTATTCAACTGTTGAACTATTCCTAATAGGCAAACAATTACACAGTGAAATCTCCTTTATGGTAAAATATTTCATTTATCTGAAATTTTAACTTTTGACCAGATAAAGAAATGAGTTGGGTTAAATTATTCACACCCCAAAGTCTTCAATGAAAAAAGAAAATGGTGGTTGAGAGCTTAAACTTCGAGTTAAATTTCTATTTGGATCTTGTTTCCATTGCTTATCCTCTCTGTGTACACTTAGCCAAATTCCATGAGCCTCAATATTCCCACCTGAAAGATGATCTACATCTTGGGTCACTGAGAAAATTAAAATGAAAAAAAAAAAAAATTAAATGCTTAGTACACTGATGGGCCCAGAGTGAATGATCAACAATTGTTTGTATTATTATTGCAAATAATTATTTTTCTAAAAATTATTCTCATTACCTAGGCATTCTATGAAAACATCAATTACCCTGTGTGCTTTGGGAAACAACAATATTAAGTTATATGCCTGGTTTTGTTGTTGTTGTTTTCTTTTCCTTTGTTTCAATAGAGGTGATGAGAGAAATACTCCAATGATCGTGTTCCTGGTGGGCAGTAGCTTACCATTCCATAGGGTCTTCAGGGTGCAGTTCCATTCAAAAGTGAACACATCCAAGGATTGTGCTGTCAACTTTACAAGGTCAAGAGAGTTAATTTTGAATATGCACTTTTATACTTTTTTCCGTTCCATAATCATCTTTTTATTTTTTTATGCCCACTGGTTCAGGATTCTGGTTATCTTGGGAGGGTGAAGGAGGTTATTATTCACCTCTGTAAGTTCCTCAGCAGCTTGTGTCTTTAAGAAGTATGTCATTCTGCAAAGAGAGAATTTTGAAAGCAGCTAAGGAGAAAAGGGCCCTAACATACAAAGGGAAACCTATCAGAGTGGTGACAGACCTATCTACTGAAACTTGGCAAGCCAGAAAGGAATGGCAGGAGATCTTCAATGTGATGAACAGTAAAAATATGCAGCCAAGAATCCTCTATCCAGCAAGCCTGTCATTCAAAATAGAAGGAAAGATAAAAACCTTTCCAAATAAACAGAAATTGAAAGAATTTGTCACCACTAAGCCAGCCCTACAAGAAATCCTGAGGGGGATGCTCTGAAGGAAAGGTTGCAAGGAATAAAGATACCAGAGATACCACCACAAACATGAACCCATCAAAAGATACAAAGACTCTATACCCACATATTTCAATAATAACACTGAATGTAAATGGGCTGAATGCTCCAATCAAAAGACATAGGGTAGTAGAATGGATAAAAAAACAAAATCCATCTATATGCTGTCTACAAGAAACTCATTTTAGACTGGAAGATACCTACAGATTAAAAGTAAGGGGATGGAGAAATATATATCATGCTACAGGAAATCAAAAGAAAGCCAGAGTAGCTATATTTATATCAGACAAACTGGACTTTAAATTAAAGACAATAACAAGAGATGAAGAAGGGCACTACATAATAATTACAGGATCCATCCATCAGGAAGAACTAACAAGCATAAATGTCTACGCACGAATATGGGAGCACCTAAATATCTAAAACAATCTCAAACAGAAACAAGCTTATAGATAAGAATGTGCTAATAGCAGGGGACTTTAATAC